>NC_088419.1:88724470-89024470 GCF_034236695.1 Oncorhynchus nerka | reverse complement strand
AAATGGGTAGGAGGAGAGATGGTAGGGGCTGAGTGGGTAGGTTTGGAGGAGAGATAGGTAGGGTCTGCGTGGGTAGGAGGAGAGATGGTATGGGGTTGCGTGGGTAAGAGGAGAGATGATAGGGGCCGCGTGGGTAGGAGGAGAGATGGGTAGGGTAGGAGGAGAGATGGGAGAGAAAAGGAAACAAAATAGTGATTAGAGACCTGGAGGGCGGTTGCAGTGAGATTAGTAGGAGAACAGCCTCTAGTAAAGATGAGGTCAAGCATATTCCCTGCCTTGTGAGAGGGAGGGGACTGGGAAAGGGTGAGGACAAACGAGGCAAGGAGGGGAAAGTAAGAGGTGGAAATAAATGAATTGACAAGTGACAGTGACCACATGTAATTCAAATGAGGATATATACAGGTGACAGTGACCACATGTCATTCAAATGAGGATATATACAGGTGACAGAAGGGGAAGAGAAAATCTCCATTTATGAGTAATTGTCTGCCCTGTGCCACCACCGCAACGACCAGATGCTCTCGGACTATGAGAGAACATATGATGAAGAGAGAGCAGCTGGAGTAGCAGTGTTCTCTGGGGTGATCTGTGTCTCCGTCAGGGCCAAACATTGTAGGGACTAAAGGGCAATATACTGTAGGCTGAAATGAACTCAGCCTTGCTGACCGCAGATCGCAGTTCCAAACACTGCCAGAGACTATGAATTCTACATGGGCTGTACGCGCAGGGTAAACTACATTGGAAGGGTTACAGCCCCGGGGTGGGGAGCGTCTGTACAACATACAGGCAGAGGAGAGAACTAGGACACTTGACAAGCTACAATATGAGATCACCAGTAGATAACAGAGGAAGATATCATTAACATGGCATAATCCTGTTATGGTTATCTAAGTGAGAGTGACTAACACAATCAATGGGGCCCCCCTGGAAGTCAGGGCCCCTGAGCTCATGCCTTGCGTGCCCGTTTGCTATTCGGCCATGATTACTACAAGTTTAGATAGCTGGCTAGACTAATTTACCAATAAATAAAAATGTGTTAGCTGACATGGCTTGTTGAGTGACATAACAAGAGAGAAACTGCTGATGTTTGACAAAATAAAAAAATTGCACCTTGTGTATTCTAATATTCTAACTCTCAATTTAGGAAAACCCCTGACTGAGCCCCCCCCAGGGTAACTATCCAGGAAACATAGCTTACAGTAGATATCGACCGATTATGATTTTTCAACGCCGATACCAATTAAATATTTTAAAAAGCCGATAGCGATTAATTAGCCAATTTTTAAAATTAATTTGTAATAAAGACAATTACAACAATACTGAATGAACGCTTATTTTAACACTAATATAATACATCAATAAAATAAATTTAGCCTCAAATAAATAATGAAACATGTTCAATTTGGTTTAAATAATGCAAAAACAAAGTGTTGGAGAAGAATGTAAAAGTGCAATATGTGCCATGTAAGAAAGCTAACGTTTAAGTTTCTTGCTCAGAACATGAGAACATATGAAAGCTGGTGGTTCCTTTTAACATGAGTCTTCAATATTCCCAGGTAAGAAGTTTTAGGTTGTTGTTATTATAGGAATTATAGGACAATTTCTCTCTATACGATTTGTATTTCATATACCTTTGACTATGTTCTTATAGGCACTTTAGTATTGCCAGTGTAACAGTATAGCTTCCGCCCCTCTCCTCGCTCCTTCCTGGGCTCGAACCAGGAATACATCGACAACAAAGCAGCGTTACCCATGCAGAGCAAGGGGAACAACTACTCCAAGTCTCAGAGCGAGTGACGTTTGAAACGCTATTAGTGCGCTCCCCGCTAACTAGCTAGCCATTTCACTTCGGTTACACCAGCCTCATCTCGGGAGTTGATAGGTTTGAAGTCATAAACAGAGCAGTGCTTGAAGCATTGCGAAGAGCTGCTGGTGCCTACCATCGCTCAGTTAGACTGCTCTATCAAATCATAGACTTAATTATTACATAATAACACACAGAAATACGAGCCTTAGGTCATTAATATGGTCGAATCCGGAAACTATCATCTCGAAAACAAAACGTTTATTCTTTCAGTGAAATATGGAACCGTTACTTATTTTATCTAACGGGTGGCATCCATTAGTCTAAATATTCCTGTTACATTGCACAACCTTCAATGTTATGTCATAATTACTTAAAATTCTGGCAAATTAGTTCGCAACGAGCCAGGCGGCCCAAACTGTTGCATATACCCTGACTCTGCGTGCAATGAACGCAAGAGAAGTGACACAATTTCACCTGGTTAATATTGCCTGCTAACCTGGATTTATTTTAGCTAAATATGCAGGTTTAAAAATATATACTTTTGTGTATTGATTTAAAGAAAGGCATTGATGTTTATGGTTAGTTACAGTTGTGCAACGATTGCGCTTTTTTCGCAAATGAGCTTTTGTTAAATCATCCCCCGTTTGGTGAAGTTGGCTGTCTTTGTTAGGAACAGGCAGGCTCCTCGTGGAGTGCAATGTAAGGCAGGTGGTTAGAGCGTTGGACTAGTTAACCGTAAGGTTGCAAGATTGGATCCCCGAGCTGACAAGGTTAAAAATCTGTCATTCTGCCCCTGAACAGGAAGTTAACCCACCGTTCCAAGGACGTCATTGAAAATAAGAATGTGTTCTTAACTGACTTGCCTCGTTAAATAAAGATTAAATAAAGATGTAAAAAATATTTTAAAATCTGCCAAAACGGCGTCCAAAAATACCGATTTCCGATTGTTATGACAACTTTCAATTGGCCCTAATTAATCGGCCATTCAGATTAAATGGTCGACCTCTGTTAATGAAAGAGAGTGGCTCTTCACTTGGCCAGGGCTGGTCTTTGACTTAGTCCACGATAAAGTAACTAAAGATATTATAAACTGTGAGTGTAGCTACATTTGGGTTAATATGGAGGGACTGACTTCACTGTAGTCTAATAGTCATAATATTAATCCTGCAGTGATTTTCTCTGTAAGCATCAGTATATAGTCTGTATATTACTATGGACTGTATTTACCAGTTGGTTCATGGGGGAGAAGAAGATTGGAGCTGGAGAGTCAGTGGGTTTTAGTTTCATCTGGATTATCATGATATCACATAACTGCCTTCTCACGTGTCAGTGTCTGTCAGAGCCCCCCCCCCCACACACACACACACACAGTGTATTGAATCCTGATGCTTGATTCTCCCTCAGCCCTGCTCCCCGTTTCAGCCGGGCGGGACGGCAAGGATTGGATGTTTCTTCTCCATGCCTTCCTAATCCGTTTCTGTTTAGTCTGAAGTAGCTTTGATCCGTTCAGCCACTGTCCTTTGTGACTTCCCCCTTCCGGTCCCTGCCCTCGTCCTCCACATGAATTATACGTCCATCATAGGACATAGGCATCTTCGCCCTATGGGCTCTCGCTGAACGAGTACACTACATAGAGAATAGGGTTTCATTTGGGACACATACTGCGTTGCAGCAATCACTGACTGTGTCTGTCTGCAGACTGCTTTAGAGCAGCTGCTGATAAGGAACAGTTCCATTAGGGAAATTAGGGCATGGATTTCACAGTGGATACTCAGTCAACCACAACATCAAATGGGTTTGTTTTGATTGGTTGGGAGGGAGGTTCCCTAATCTGATAGAAGAGGTATTGGTTCTTACTCTTCTAAACATGGACTTGGTCTGTGCTTATTTATTATTATTTAAATGTAAGCTTTATTTAACTAGGCAAGTCAGTTAAGAACACATTCTTATTTACAATGATGGCCTAGGAACAGTGGGTTAACTGCCTTGTTCAGGGGCAGAATGACAGATTTACCTTGTCACCTCCGGGGATTCGATCTAGCAACCTTTCGGTTACTGGCCCAACACTAACCCCGTAGGCTACCTGCCACCTAGTAACAAGTATATTTCCCAATTATCATTGGTTTAACTCTATCTCTCTCTGTAGATCAAGTGAATCACTGATCTTAGCGTTACCCAGGTAAAAACATCTCAACCCAAAGAGAATTCTCTTGGAAAACAAACTCTGAGCATGAGACTGTGGAGCGCATTGAGAAACACCCATCCTTGTCTAAAACAATCAGATCATGAGAACTGTTTTCACTCTGCCGACTCAAACATCCTCAGAAAGTGGCACCCAATCTATTCTGGGATCTTGGTGAGATAGGAGGTTCGAGGGGTCCATTTTGGGAAAACTTAGTTTCATTCTTTAGAGCTCAGCATTAATAAAGACACTTCACCTTGTGCAATAATGCATGAGTGAAATGTTTTAAGCAGGGATGTGCACTCTGACTCAGCACACATCACCCACACAGCCTTGGCACTGGCAGGGATTCCACTTTCTCTGGGTATCTCTCTTTACCCCTCAGCGAGAAGTCCCCCACTCTGGTTTAAGCAGATTTAGACAGGTACAATGGCACACAGCTTGGTTTAAATACATATATCCTCTGTGACAGCACTGAAAAGCAAAGCAAATTATTCAAAAGCATCAAACTTGCCACACTTGTAGAAGCAAGAAGCTACAATTTTTACTGCAGACATTCTAATATATTCTATCTGAACCTATTGTATTATATTCTATCTGATCCTATTGTATTATATTCTATCTGATCTTACTCTGTTCTATTCTATCTGATTCTATTATATTATTTTCTATCTGATCTTAATATATTCTATCTGAACCTATTGTATTATATTCTATCTGATCCTATTGTATTATATTATATCTGATCCTACTCTGTTCTATTCTATCTGATTCTATTATATTATATCTGATCCAACTCTGTTCTATTCTATCTGATTCTATTATATTCTATCTGATCCTACTCTGTTCTATTCTCTCTGATTCTATTATATTCTATCTGATCCTACTCTGTTCTATTCTCTCTGATCCTATTATATTATTTTCTATCTGATCCTATTGTATTCTATTCTATCTGATCCTATTCAATTCTATCTGATCCAAATCTGTTCTATTCTATCTGCTCCTATTCTATTCTATCTGATCCAATTATATTATATTCTACTGATCCTATTGTATTCTATTCTATCTGATCCTACTCGGTTCTATTCTATCTGATCCTATTCAATTCTATCTGATCCTAATCTGTTCTATTCTATCTGCTCCTATTATATTCTATCTGATCCTATTATATTCTATCTGATCCAATTATATTATATTCTACTGATCCTATTGTATTCTATTCTATCTGATCCAATTGTATTCTATTCTATCTGATCCTATTCAATTCTATCTGATCCTACTCGGTTCTATTCTATCTGATACTACTCAATTCTATCTGATCCTATTATATTATTTTCTATCTGATCCTATTATATTCTATCTGATCCTAGTCTGTTTTATTCTATCTGATCCTATTATATTATATTCTATCTGATCCTATTATATTATATTCTATCTGATCCTATTATATTCTATCTGATCCTAGTCTGTTTTATTCTATCTGATCCTACTCTGTTCTATTCTGTCTGATCCTATTATATTATATTCTATCTGATCCTATTATATTATATTCTATCTGATCCTATTATATTATATTCTATCTGATTCTATTATATTCTATTCTATCTGATCCTATCATATTCCATGTGATCCTATTATATTATTTTCGATTTGATCCTATTATATTACGGTATATTCTATCTGATCCTACTCTGTTCTATTCTGTCTGATCCTATTATATTATATTCTATCTGATGCTATTGTATTATTTTCTCTCATAGCACCATAGAGATAGATGGTACAGTATAGCACCATAGAGATAGAATATGGTACAGTATAGCACCATAGAGATAGAACACGGTACAGTATAGCACCATAGAGATAGAATATGGTATAGTACAGCACCATAGAGATAGAATATGGTACAGTACAGCACCATAGAGATAGAATATGGTACAGTATAGCACCATAGAGATAGAACACGGTACAGTATAGCACCATAGAGATAGAATATGGTACAGTACAGCACCATAGAGATAGAATATGGTACAGTATAGCACCATAGAGATAGAACACGGTACAGTATAGCACCATAGAGATAGAATATGGTACAGTATAGCACCATAGAGATAGAACACGGTACAGTATAGCACCATAGAGATAGAATATGGTACAGTACAGCACCATAGAGATAGAATATGGTACAGTATAGCACCATAGGGATAGAATTGTATTATTTTATCTCATAGCACCATAGAGATAGAACACAGTACAGTATAGCACCATAGGGATAGAATATGGTACAGTATAGCACCATAGAGATAGAATACGGTACAGTATAGCACCATAGAGATAGAATACGGTACAGTATAGCATCATAGAGATAGAATACGGTACAGTATAGCACCATAGAGATAGAATATGGTACAGTATAGCACCATAGGGATAGAATACGGTACAGTATAGCACCATAGAGATAGAACACGGTACAGTATAGCACCATAGGGATAGAACACGGTACAGTATAGCACCATAGGGATAGAACACGGTACAGTATAGCACCATCGGGATAGAATACGGTACAGTATAGCACCATAGGGATAGAATACGGTACAGTATAGCACCATAGGGATAGAACACGGTACAGTATAGCACCATAGGGATAGAATACGGTACAGTATAGCACCATAGAGATAGAACACGGTACAGTATAGCACCATAGGGATAGAACACGGTACAGTATAGCACCATAGAGATAGAACACGGTACAGTATAGCACCATAGAGATAGAACACGGTACAGTATAGCACCATAGAGATAGAATATGGTACAGTATAGCACCATAGAGATAGAATACGGTACAGTATAGCACCATAGAGATAGAATATGGTACAGTATAGCACCGCAGTATAGAACACGGTACAGTATAGCACCATAAGGATAGAATATGGTACAGTATAGCACCGCAGTATAGAATATGGTACAGTATAGCACCATAGAGATAGAATATGGTACAGTATAGCACCGCAGTATAGAATATGGTACAGTATAGCACCGCAGTATAGAATATGGTACAGTATAGCACCATAGAGATAGAATATGGTACAGTATAGCACCATAGAGATAGAATATGGTACAGTATAGCACCGCAGTATAGAATATGGTACAGTATAGCACCGCAGTATAGAACACGGTACAGTATAGCACCGCAGTATAGAACACAGTACAGTATAGCACCGCAGTATAGAATATGGTACAGTATAGCACCGCAGTATAGAATATGGTACAGTATAGCACCGCAGTATAGAACATGGTACAGTATAGCACCGCAGTATAGAATATGGTACAGTATAGCACCGCAGTATAGAATATGGTACAGTACAGCACCATAGAGATAGAATACGGTACAGTATAGCACCGCAGTATAGAACACGGTACAGTATAGCACCGCAGTATAGAACATGGTACAGTATAGCACCGCAGTATAGAATATGGTACAGTATAGCACCGCAGTATAGAATATGGTACAGTACAGCACCATAGAGATAGAATACGGTACAGTATAGCACCGCAGTATAGAACACGGTACAGTATAGCACCGCAGTATAGAATATGGTACAGTATAGCACCGCAGTATAGAATATGGTACAGTATAGCACCGCAGTATAGAATATGGTACAGTATAGCACCGCAGTATAGAATATGGTACAGTATAGCACCGCAGTATAGAATATGGTACAGTATAGCACCGCAGTATAGAATATGGTACAGTATAGCACCGCAGTATAGAATATGGTACAGTATAGCACAGCAGTATAGAATACAGTACAGTAAAGCACCGCAGTATAGAATACGGTACAGTATAGCACCGCAGTATAGAATACAGTACAGTATAGCACCGCAGTATAGAACACGGTACAGTATAGCACCGCAGTATAGAATATGGTACAGTATAGCACCGCAGTATAGAATATGGTACAGTATAGCACCGCAGTATAGAATACGGTACAGAATAGCACCGCAGTATAGAACACGGTACAGTATAGCACCGCAGTATAGAATATGGTACAGTATAGCACCGCAGTATAGAATATGGTACAGTATAGCACCGCAGTATAGAATATGGTACAGTATAGCACCGCAGTATAGAATATGGTACAGTATAGCACCGCAGTATAGAATACAGTACAGTATAGCACCGCAGTATAGAACACGGTACAGTATAGCACCGCAGTATAGAATACGGTACAGTATAGCACCGCAGTATAGAATGTTCCCTAATGATTTCCTGCTTACCGGCTTTTCCTGTCGTCTCAGAGCAGAGCCTGTATTAGGTAGAGACATCTTCCTCCTCACGTCCACCATCCTCTTCCAGGATACTGCTGAGCTGCACATGATCAGCATTAGTAAAGTGAGAAACAGCTAAGTGTGGGGTGACCTTGATGCCAGTAATCAGATAGTTGTCTGAACTTTAACCTTAATATATGACCAACGCTGCTCTGGCCTGACTGACGCTGCTCTGGCCTGACTGGTGCTGAGTCTGGCCTGACTGACGCTGCTCTGGCCTGACTGACGCTGCTCTGGCCTGACTGACGCTGAGTCTGGCCCGACTGACGCTGCTCTGGCCCGACTGACGCTGCTCTGGCCCGACTGACGCTGAGTCTGGGATTTCATTTCACCTCCTAATAGGTTTATCATGCTTCCAGTCAACTTTGATACCCCTCACTCTTTTTGTTGTTCAGGAAAGGGAGCAGAATGCCATTTTCTGTTATTTTGTATCATACTGTATATTGGTGCCAAAATGAGATGAGCCTCTGTCTATATGAACAAACTAACTAACATGGACGGTCCTGTAGCCTTGAGTGTTCATATCAGACACGATGGTGACCAAATGGTTTCACAGAGGAAATGGAGAATATTGATGAAGACTGTCTGGATTAAAGATAGCGGTAGCTGTGCGGTCTAAGGGCCATATAAGGGATGATGAGAGTATCTGAGAGCAAGCTGGTGGGGCCCTCCCTCAGCATCAGACCGAACCCTTTCTCTGTCTCGGGTTGCTGTCTTGTGTTACTAAATGTTCTTCCAGAGATGAGCAATGCAAGTGGCGCTAGTCATACATCGATGTTGTCTGTCTGAGGGTCAAGTCTAGTCAGCCTGCCTCAACACCAACCCGACTTCGAGCTTAAAATCAAATCAAAATCAAATCACTAAGCCTACTTCGCTTGAGAAATTAGAAGAAAAAAAAACGCAATAGTACTGTTTGTCCATTTTGAGGCGCCATAGCCAGTATACACTTCCTCAAAATAGTCAGAATTAATCTAAGATGACTCAAGAAATCTGTCATTAATTTTGAGGTTTTTGCAGAGGAGATCTTAGTCAAGCAATTTTTCATCTAACTAAGATCTTTGGTGCAGTATTTCTAAAATGAAAACATTTGCATGAAAACGAGGTGTTGAATGACCACAAAGACTTTATTGAAGAATCCCTACTGTTGACCAATCACCGATAAAGACCTAGGCTCCGAACTTCCGCTTGCCGTAGGGGGATTTGTTGTAGTTGCAGAGCAAGGCCAGTAGAAGTACGATGGATGTAGAACTATGGAGAGGAAGGCTGTTTTTAACCTCCGTCATGACATGGGGAATAAGACCGGATCGGCTCTTCTCTACCCTCTACTCTGCCCCTCTACTCTACCCTCTACTCTACTCTACCCTCTACTCTTCTCTACTCTACCCTCTACTCTGCCCCTCTACTCTGCTCTACTCTACTCTACCCTCTACTCTACTCTACCCTCTACTCTACCCCTCTACTCTACTCTCTATCTACTCTACTCTACCCTCTTCTCTACTCTACCCTCTACTCTACTCTACCCTCTACTCTTCTCTACCCTCTACTCTACTCTCTACTCTACTCTACTCTACTCTACCCTCTACTCTTCTCTACCCTCTACTCTACTCTACCCTCTACTCTACTCTACCCTCTACTCTGCCCCTCTACTCTGCCCTCTACTCTACCCCTCTACTCTGCCCCTCTACTCTACCCTCTACTCTGCCCCTCTACTCTACCCTCTACTCTACCCCTCTACTCTACCCTCTACTCTACCCTCTACTCTTCTCTACTCTACCCTCTACTCTACTCTACCCTCTACTCTGCCCCTCTACTCTACCCTCTACTCTACTCTACCCTCCACTCTGCCCCTCTACTCTATCCTCTACTCTACTCTACCCTCTACTCTACCCTCTACTCTACCCTCTACTCTACCCTCTACTCTACTCTACCCTCTACTCTGCCCCTCTACTCTACCCTCTACTCTACCCTCTACTCTACCCCTCTACTCTGCCCCCTCTACTCTACCCTCTACTCTACTCTACCCCCTCTACTCTGCCCTCTACTCTACCCCTACTCTACACTCTACTCTACCCTCTACTCTACACTCTACTCTGCCCCTCTACTCTACCCTCTACTCTGCCCCTCTACTCCACACTCTACTCTGCCCCTCTACTCTACTCTCTACCCTCTACTCTGCCCATCTACTCTGCCCCTCTACTCTACCCTCTACTCTGCCCTCTACTCTACTCTACCCTCTACTCTGCCCCTCTACTCTGCCCCTCTACTCTACTCTACCCTCTACTCTGCCCATCTACTCTGCCCCTCTACTCTACCCTCTACTCTGCCCCTCTACTCTACTCTACCCTCTACTCTGCCCCTCTACTCTACTCTACTCTACCCTCTACCCTCTACTCTGCCCCTCTACTCTACTCTACCCTCTACTCTGCCCTCTACTCTACTCTACTCTACTCTACCCTCTACTCTGCCCCTCTACTCTGCCCCTATACTCTTCTCTACCCTCTACTCTGCCCCTCTACTCTACCCTCTACTCTACCCTCTACTCTGCCCCTCTACTCTACTCTACCCTCTACTCTATTCTACTTTACTCTACTCTACTCTACCCTCTACTCTACTCTACCCTCTACTCTATTCTACTTTACTCTACTCTACTCTACTCTACTCTACCCTCTACTCTGCCCCTCTACTCTACTCTAGCCTCTACTCTACTTTACTCTACTCTACTCTACCCTCTACTCTACTCTGCCCCTCTACTCTACTCTACCCTCTACTCTGCCCCTCTACTCTACTCTGCCCTCTACTCTACTCTACCCTCTACTCTGCCCCTCTACTCTGCCCTCTACTCTACCCCTCTACTCTGCCCCTCTACTCTACCCTCTACTCTGCCCCTCTACTCTACCCTCTACTCTACCCCTCTACTCTACCCTCTACTCTACCCTCTACTCTACCCTCTACTCTGCCCCTCTACTCTACCCTCTACTCTACCCCTCTACTCTACCCTCTACTCAGCCCCTCTACTCTACCCTCTACTCTACCCCTCTACTCTACCCTCTACTCTCTACTCTACCCTCTACTTTACCCTCTACTCTACCCTCTACTCTACCCTCTACTCTACCCTCTACCCTCCACTCTACCCTCTACTTTACCCTCTACTCTACCCTCTACTCTACCCTCTACTCTACTCTACCCTCTACTCTACTCTCTACTCTACCCTCTACTTTACCCTCTACCTCTGCCGAAAGACTCTCAGGTAATCTACAGGGGAGAGGAACAGTTTTTGGTCCATTTCAGACATTAGTATTTCAGCACCAGTGCATCACTGGGTCTCTTCTTTACCTAGTTGGTTATTACACAAATACACAAGTTCTGGATATAACCTAATTGGTTATTACAAAAATAGCTAAGTTCTGAATATGACCTAATTGGTTATTACAAAATTAGCTAAGTTCTGAATATGACCTGGTTGGTTATTACAAAAATAGCTAAGTTCTGGATATAACCTAATTGATTATTACACAAATAGCTAAGTTCTGGATATGACCTAATTTGTTAAGTTCTGAATATTTTTTTAAATATATATTTGTGGAGATACAAACCCAATAGTAGGTCACCGAGTCTCTATTGTCAACCCTTTTCGTTGGGACACGTCAACATTTCTGTCCTCTAGTTAAAGACTGTAATAACATAAACACACTTTCCTATTAGTTGACCTTTCGGTGCAACGTGATTAAAATACTGTTGTTAACCAAACTGCTCTCTCTGTTTCCCTTTCTGGTTCTTCTGGTGCTTTTGTCCCCTCTGCAGAACTACTACAAGAGGGTTGTCTGCCACTGTGCAGTGTTGCATGAGAGCCTCTCACAAATAGGCTGACAGGAAAATGTACTGTAACACCATCTCTATACCCACCCTGATCCTGCACCCAACATTTCCCCGTGTATCTCTGTCAGTTTGTGTTTCGTCTTTGATGTCCTCAGTAGAATTGCTCTTGATGTCTCAAAGAAACGTCGCCTGGGGAACAATCTAGAAACACTGGAGGGTACTACTCCAACAGGCCCTTGAGTTTGACTGCTGTGACTCAACCGCCGAGGCTTCTCTAAGTGGCTGCGATGTCTTGAATTAACTTCAATCGGTCCAATTTGATTGAATGTAATTATTGTAAACCTAAGAATCGGGGCAATTACTCTCTCATACGGTGTAGTAAAAGTGATGCTTGCTACCAACATAAATGCTGCGGTATCTTTCAGTAGCTAGAAGACTGTAAATTGTAAATTGCTACTGTACATGTCTGATATGTGGCAATATAGATACTTTATATTTAATTAATGCTGTTAATACCTTTGCATACTGCAAGTATAATAAGTACCCTACAGTTTAATAACACGTTTTAGAACATACAGTATTGCATTATTTTAGCTCACAGGAGGCTGGTGGCACCTTAATTGAGGAGGACAGGCTCGTGGTAATGACTGAAGCAGAATAGGTGGAATGATATCAAATACATGGTTTCCGTGGTTTCCAGGTGTTTGATGACATTCCATTTGCCCCATTCCGGCCATTATTATGAGCCGTTGATGACTTGGTCTCATTGAGTCGTTGAGTGAGACAGGAAGTGAATCTATATTATAGTCTGCGGTCATTACATCCTCATATGGTGTCGATTTGTCTGGGGGGGAAGGAACCACAGGAAGCTGCTGAGGGGAGAACGGCTCTTAATTAATGACCGGAATGGAACGAATGGAATGGCGTCAAACACCTGGAAACCATGGAAACCATGTATTTGATACCGTTCCACCTATTCTGCTCCAGTCATTACCACGAGCCCATCCTCCCCGATTAAGGCACCAACCACCTGCGGAAGGAACCCTCCATGTTCAGGTGCTGCATGGACCTCTAGACTAGGACCCTCCTACAGTATGGACCCAGGGTCATTATAATGGCCTTCTCCATCCTCACAGACATCATACATATCAATACTACAGTATAGGGCATCAGTCTCAGGGCTGATAGGAGGGTTAGAGGGTGCTAGAGACTATATAGTAGATGACTATGTGTCACTATAATATGTGTCATACAGTGTGTGTGAATTAAATGGAAAATCAGACCTAGAATGACTTTTCTATAAATAGCTAGTCTATTATCATCGGTGTGGTTGTACAGTATGGAGAGGAGCGTTACTCAGAGCACTGCAGCAGTTTGGTCATCTCTACTCCATTCATCAGGACACGTTCTCTCTTCTCACCAGACGTAGAAAGATGATCTATTCCAAATCTGGATGAAGTCACTGTTAGACAGTCTGTCATCTCACCCCCGCTCATCACTGGTCTACCATAGTATTACATCACTGGTCTACCGTAGTAGTACATCACTGGTCTACCGTAGTATTACATCACTGGTCTACCGTAGTATTACATCACTGGTCTACCGTAGTATTACATCACTGGTCTACCATAGTATTACATCACTGGTCTACCGTAGTATTACATCACTGGTCTACCGTAGTATTACATCACTGGTCTACCGTAGTATTACATCACTGGTCTACCGTAGTATTACATCACTGTCTACCGTAGTATTACATCACTAGTCTACCGTAGTATTACATCACTGGTCTACCGTAGTATTACATCACTAGTCTACCGTAGTATTACATCACTAGTCTACCGTAGTATTACATCACTAGTCTACCGTAGTATTACATCACTAGTCTACCGTAGTATTACATCACTGGTCTACCGTAGTATTACATCACTAGTCTACCATAGTATTACATCACTAGTCTACCGTAGTATTACATCACTAGTCTACCGTAGTATTACATCACTGGTCTACCATAGTATTACATCACTGGTCTACCGTAGTATTACATCACTGGTCTACCGTAGTATTACATCACTGGTCTACCGTAGTATTACATCACTGGTCTACATCACTGGTCTACCGCAGTATTACATCACTGGTCTACCGTAGTATTACATCACCGGTCTACCGCAGTATTACATCACTGGTCTACCGTAGTATTACATCACTGGTCTACTGTAGTATTACATCACTGGTCTACCATAGTATTACATCACTGGTCTACATCACTGGTCTACCGTAGTATTACATCACTGGTCTACCGTAGTAGTACATCACTGGTCTACATCACTGGTCTACCATAGTATTACATCACTGGTCTACATCACTGGTCTACCATAGTATTACATCACTGGTCTACCGTAGTATTACATCACTGGTCTACATCACTGGTCTACCGTAGTATTACATCACTGGTCTACCGTAGTATTACATCACTGGTCTACCACAGTATTACATCACTGGTCTACCACAGTATTACATCACTGGTCTACCGTAGTATTACATCACTGGTCTACCGTAGTATTACATCACTGGTCTACCGTAGTATTACATCACTGGTCTACCGTAGTATTACATCACTGGTCTACCGTAGTATTACATCACTGGTCTACCGTAGTATTACATCACTGGTCTACCACAGTATTACATCACTGGTCTACCACAGTATTACATCACTGGTCTACCGTAGTATTACATCACCGGTCTACCGTAGTATTACATCACTGGTCTACCACAGTATTACATCACTGGTCTACCGTAGTATTACATCACTGGTCTACCACAGTATTACATCACTGGTCTACCGTAGTATTACATCACTGGTCTACCACAGTATTACATCACTGGTCTACCGTAGTATTACATCACTGGTCTAACATCACTCACTGGTCTACCGTAGTATTACATCACTGGTCTACCATCACTGGTCTACCACAGTATTACATCACTGGTCTACCGTAGTATTACATCACTGGTCTACATCACTGGTCTACCGTAGTATTACATCACCGGTCTACCGTAGTATTACATCACTGGTCTACCGTAGTATTACATCACTGGTCTATTACATCACTGGTCTACCGTAGTATTACATCACTGGTCTACCACAGTCATCACTGGTCTACCGTAGTATTACATCACTGGTCTAACATAGTATTACATCACCGGTCTACCGTAGTATTACATCACTGGTCTACCGTAGTATTACATCACTGGTCTACCATAGTATTACATCACTGGTCTACCGTAGTATTACATCACTGGTCTACCATTACATCACTGGTCTACATCTACCGTAGTATTACATCACTGGTCTAACGTAGTATCACTGGTCTACATCACTGGTCTACCGTAGTATTACATCACTGGTCTACATCACTGGTCTACCGTAGTATTACATCACTGGTCTACCGTAGTATTACATCACTGGTCTACCGTAGTATTACATCACTGGTCTCACTGGTCTACCATAGTATTACATCACTGGTCTACATCACTGGTCTACCGTATTACATCACTGGTCTACCGTAGTATTACATCACTGGTCTACCACAGTATTACATCACTGGTCTACCACAGTATTACATCACTGGTCTACCGTAGTATTACATCACTGGTCTACATCATCACTGGTCTACCGTAGTATTACATCACTGGTCTACCGTCATCACTGGTCTACCGTAGTATTACATCACTGGTCTACCGTAGTATTACATCACTGGTCTACCACAGTATTACATCACTGGTCTACCACAGTATTACATCACTGGTCTACCGTAGTATTACATCACCGGTCACTGGTCTACATCACTGGTCTACCACAGTATTACATCACTGGTCTACCGTAGTATTACATCACTGGTCTACATACATCACTGGTCTACCGTAGTATTACATCACTGGTCTACCACAGTATTACATCACTGGTCTACCGTAGTATTACATCACTGGTCTAACGTAGTATTACATCACTGGTCTACCGTAGTATTACATCACTGGTCTACCGTAGTATTACATCACTGGTCTACCACAGTATTACATCACTGGTCTACCGTAGTATTACATCACTGGTCTACATCACTGGTCTACCGTAGTATTACATCACCGGTCTACCGTAGTATTACATCACTGGTCTACCGTAGTATTACATCACTGGTCTACCGTAGTATTACATCACTGGTCTACCATAGTATTACATCACTGGTCTACCACAGTATTACATCACTGGTCTACCGTAGTATTACATCACTGGTCTACCGTAGTATTACATCACTGGTCTACCGTAGTATTACATCACTGGTCTACCGTAGTATTACATCACTGGTCTACCGTAGTATTACATCACTGGTCTACCGTAGTATTACATCACTGGTCTACCATAGTATTACATCACTGGTCTACCGTAGTATTACATCACTGGTCTACCGTAGTATTACATCACTGGTCTACCACAGTATTACATCACTGGTCTACCGTAGTATTACATCACTGGTCTACATCACTGGTCTACCGTAGTATTACATCACTGGTCTACATCACTGGTCTACCGTAGTATTACATCACTGGTCTACCGTAGTATTACATCACTGGTCTACCACAGTATTACATCACTGGTCTACCATAGTATTACATCACTGGTCTACCATAGTATTACATCACTGGTCTACCACAGTATTACATCACAGGTCTACCGTAGTATTACATCACTGGTCTACCGTAGTATTACATCACTGGTCTACCGTAGTATTACATCACTGGTCTACCACAGTATTACATCACTGGTCTACCATAGTATTACATCACTGGTCTACCATAGTATTACATCACTGGTCTACCACAGTATTACATCACAGGTCTACCGTAGTATTACATCACTGGTCTACCGTAGTATTACATCACTGGTCTACATCACTGGTCTACCGTAGTATTACATCACTGGTCTACATCACTGGTCTACCGTAGTATTACATCACTGGTCTACCGTAGTATTACATCACTGGTCTACCGTAGTATTACATCACTGGTCTACCGTAGTATTACATCACTGGTCTACCATAGTATTACATCACTGGTCTACCGTAGTATTACATCACTGGTCTACCGTCATTACATCACTGGTCTACCATAGTATTACATCACCGGTCTACCGTAGTATTACATCACTGGTCTACCGTAGTATTACATCACTGGTCTACCGTAGTATTACATCACTGGTCTACCACAGTATTACATCACCGGTCTACCGTAGTATTACATCACTGGTCTACCGTAGTATTACATCACTGGTCTACCGTAGTATTACATCACCGGTCTACCGGTATCACCGGTCTACATCACCGGTCTACCGTATATTACATCACGGTCTACATCACACCGGTCTACCGTAGTATTACATCACGGTCACGGTCTTACATCACCGGTCTACCGCAGTATTACATCACCGGTCTACCGTAGTATTACATCACCGGTCTACCGTAGTATTACATCACTGGTCATCACCGGTCTACCGCAGTATTACATCACCGGTCTACCGCAGTTTTACATCACGGTCTACCGTATATTACATCACTGGTCTACCGTAGTATTACATCACTGGTCTACCGTAGTATTACATCACTGGTCTACCGTAGTATTACATCACCGGTCTACCGTAGTATTACATCACTGGTCTACCATCACCGGTCTACCGTAGTATTACATCACTCTACGGTTACATCACTGGTCTACCGTAGTATTACATCACTGGTCTACCGTAGTATTACATCACTGGTCTACCGTAGTATTACATCACCGGTCTACCGTAGTATTACATCACCGGTCTACCGCAGTATTACATCACCGGTCTACCGTAGTATTACATCACCGGTCTACCGTAGTATTACATCACCGGTCTACCGTAGTATTACATCACTGGTCTACCGTAGTATTACATCACTGGTCTACCGTAGTATTACATCACTGGTCTACCGTAGTATTACATCACTGGTCTACCGTAGTATTACATCCCAGTGGGAAAAAAAAGCTCCCATGGGATCTGACTTGGAGAACCACGGGTTATACATACATCAGAATATGCAGCACACAGGAACGTCTATAAATATGCCATGGTGCAGTAATAAGAGTTATGTGACTCCTTATTGACCTCATGAAAAGGAAACATGAGATGTGAAATGAGAGGTATGCTAAGGGACAATGGGGACAATGCATTATCATTGTGTTTTCTACTCGCTCACTGTGACCTAAAAATAGATCAATATAAATGGACTTTAGTTGAGTTTTTCACACCTTTATACAGATGATACAGTGGTCGCCCCTTTACCCCTTAAAAGAAAATGGCTTTAAATCCTATGTTTCCTGAAATGGCTTTAAATCCCATATTTCCTGAAATGGCTGGTCATGGCTAATAGTATCAGCCTGAAGTGGGTCAGTGCCTCCAACGCTAATGCCGTCTACTCTACCCTCTACTCTAATGCCGTCTCTCCTCTCTCTTTAAGCACCTTAAACCTTCATGAGACTCTGTTACTGAAAGACTGCTGGATTCAGGAAGTCCCGCTCAGCTCCTCCGGTACCCCTGGTCGGGTTTCCTTACATGTTTGTGTTTTAGAAAAACACACCAAAAATCTCTACCTTCTTTTTATGGACATTTGACTGGTTAGTCAGACTGGGTAGGTCAGGGTCAACGCAGATCAGACTGGGTAGGTCAGGGTCAACGCAGATCAGACTGGGTAGGTCAGGGTCAACGCAGATCAGACTGGGTAGGTTAGGGTCAACGCAGATCAGACTGGGTAGGTTAGGGTCAACGTAGATCAGACTGGGTAGGTCAGGGTCAACGCAGATCAGACTGGGTAGGTCAGGGTCAACGCAGATCAGACTGGGTAGGTCAGGGTCAACGCAGATCAGACTGGGTAGTTGGGCAGATCAGACTGGGTAGGTCAGGGTCAACGCAGATCAGACTGGGTAGGTCAGGGTCAACGCAGATCAGACTGGGTAGGTCAGGGTCAACGCAGATCAGACTGGGTAGGTCAGGGTCAACGCAGATCAGACTGGGTAGGTTAGGGTCAACGCAGAAACGACTGGGTAGGTCAGGGTCAACGCAGATCAGACTGGGTAGGTCAGGGTCAACGCAGATCAGACTGGGTAGATTAAGGTCAACGTAGATCAGACTGGGTAGGTTAGGGTCAACGCAGATCAGACTGGGTAGGTTGTATACAGTACAGTGTTATATACAGTACAGTGTTATCTACAGTATGAATACAGTACAGTGTTATATACAGTACAGTGTTATATACAGTACAGTGTTATAATCAGTACAGTGTTATATACAGTACAGTGTTATCTACAGTACAGTGTTATCTACAGTACAGTGTTATATACAGTACAGTGTTGTATAGAGTACAGTGTTGTATAGAGTACAGTGTTATAATCAGTACAGTGTTATAATCAGTACAGTGTTATATACAGTACAGTGTTATCTACAGGACAGTGTTATCTACAGTACAGTGTTGTATACAGTACAGTGTTATCTACAGTACAGTGTTGTATACAGTATGAATACAGTACAGTGTTATCTACAGTACAGTGGTATCTACAGTACAGTGTTGTATACAGTATGAATACAGTACAGTGTTGTATACAGTATGAATACAGTACAGTGTTATATACAGTAGGTCAGGGTCAACGCAGATCAGACTGGGTAGGTTGTATACAGTAGAGTGTTGTATACAGTACAGTGTTGTATACAGTACAGTGTTATAATCAGTACGAATACAGTACAGTGTTGTATACAGTACAGTGTTATAATCAGTACGAATACAGTACAGTGTTGTATACAGTACAGTGTTATATACAGTACAGTGTTATATACAGTACAGTGTTATAATCAGTACGAATACAGTACAGTGTTGTATACAGTACAGTGTTATATACAGTACAGTGTTATATACAGTACAGTGTTATAATACAGTGAATAGTGTGTATATACAGTACAGTGTTATAATCAGTACAGTGTTAGTACAGTGTTATATACAGTACAGTGTTATATACAGTATATACAGTACAGTGTTATATACAGTACAGTGTTATAATCAGTACGAATACAGTACAGTGTTATATACAGTACAGTGTTATATACAGTACAGTGTTATAATCAGTACGAATACAGTACAGTGTTGTATACAGTACAGTGTTATATACAGTACAGTGTTATATACAGTACAGTGTTATAATCAGTACGAATACAGTACAGTGTTGTATACAGTACAGTGTTATAATCAGTACAGTGTTATATACAGTACAGTGTTATAATCAGTACAGTGTTATATACAGTACAGTGTTATATACAGTACAGTGTTATAATCAGTACAGTGTTATATACAGTACAGTGTTATATACAGTACAGTGTTATAATCAGTACAGTGTTATATACAGTACAGTGTTATAATCAGTACAGTGTTATATACAGTACAGTGTTATAATCAGTACAGTGTTATATACAGTACAGTGTTATCTACAGTACAGTGTTATATACAGTACGAATACAGTACAGTGTTATATACAGTACAGTGTTATATACAGTACGAATACAGTACAGTGTTATAATCAGTACAGTGTTATATACAGTACAGTGTTGTATACAGTACAGTGTTATATACAGTACAGTGTTATATACAGTACAGTGTTATAATCAGTACAGTGTTATATACAGTACAGTGTTATAATCAGTACAGTGTTATATACAGTACAGTGTTATAATCAGTACAGTGTTATATACAGTACAGTGTTATATACAGTACAGTGTTATAATCAGTACAGTGTTATATACAGTACAGTGTTATATACAGTACAGTGTTATAATCAGTACAGTGTTATATACAGTACAGTGTTATAATCAGTACAGTGTTATATACAGTACAGTGTTATAATCAGTACAGTGTTATATACAGTACAGTGTTATCTACAGTACAGTGTTATATACAGTACGAATACAGTACAGTGTTATATACAGTACAGTGTTATATACAGTACGAATACAGTACAGTGTTATAATCAGTACAGTGTTATAATCAGTACAGTGTTATATACAGTACAGTGTTATCTACAGTACAGTGTTATATACAGTACAGTGTTATATACAGTACAGTGTTATAATCAGTACAGTGTTATATACAGTACAGTGTTATAATCAGTACAGTGTTATATACAGTACAGTGTTATAATCAGTACAGTGTTATATACAGTACAGTGTTATAATCAGTACAGTACAGTGTTATATACAGTACAATACAGTACAGTGTTATATACAGTACAGTGTTATATACAGTACAATACAGTACAGTGTTATAATCAGTACAGTGTTATATACAGTACAGTGTTGTATACAGTACAGTGTTATATACAGTACAGTGTTATATACAGTACAGTGTTATAATCAGTACGAATACAGTACAGTGTTGTATACAGTACAGTGTTATATACAGTACAGTGTTATAATCAGTACAGTGTTATATACAGTACAGTGTTATATACAGTACGAATACAGTACAGTGTTATAATCAGTACAGTGTTATATACAGTACAGTGTTATATACAGTACAGTGTTATCTACAGTACAGTGTTATATACAGTACGCATACAGTACAGTGTTATATACAGTACAGTGTTATATACAGTACAGTTTTATCTACAGTACAGTGTTATATACAGTATGAATACAGTACAGTGTTATATACAGTACAGTGTTATATACAGTACAGTGTTATCTACAGTACAGTGTTATATACAGTACAGTGTTATAATCAGTACGAATACAGTACAGTGTTGTATACAGTATGAATACAGTACAGTGTTATAATCAGTACAGTGTTATATACAGTACAGTGTTATATACAGTACAGTGTTATATACAGTATGAATACAGTACAGTGTTATATACAGTACAGTGTTATATACAGTACAGTGTTATCTACAGTACAGTGTTATATACAGTACAGTGTTATAATCAGTACGAATACAGTACAGTGTTATATACAGTACAGTGTTATAATCAGTACGAATACAGTACAGTGTTATATACAGTACAGTGTTATATACAGTACAGTGTTATATACAGTACAGTGTTATATACAGTACAGTGTTATATACAGTACATTGTTGTATACAGTACAGTGTTATAATCAGTACATTGTTGTATACAGTACAGTGTTATATACAGTACAGTGTTATATACAGTACAGTGTTGTATGCAGTACAGTGTTATCTACAGTACAGTGTTGTATACAGTACAAATACAGTACAGTGTTGTATAGAGTACAGTGTTATCTACAGTACAAATACAGTACAGTGTTTTATACAGTACAGTGTTTTATACAGTACAGTGTTATATACAGTACAGTGTTATAATCAGTACAGTGTTATAATCAGTACAGTGTTATAATCAGTACAGTGTTATCTCCAGTACGGTGTTATAATCAGTACAGTGTTATCTCCAGTACGGTGTTATAATCAGTACAGTGTTATAATCAGTACAGTGTTATATACAGTACAGTGTTATAATCAGTACAGTGTTGTAATCAGTACAGTGTTATAATCAGTACAGTGTTATAATCAGTACAGTGTTATATACAGTACAGTGTTATAATCAGTACAGTGTTGTAATCAGTACGAATACAGTACAGTGTTATATACAGTACAGTGTTATAATCAGTACGAATACAGTACAGTGTTATATACAGTACAGTGTTATATACAGTACAGTGTTATATACAGTACAGTGTTATAATCAGTACGAATACAGTACAGTGTTGTATACAGTACAGTGTTATATACAGTACAGTGTTATATACAGTACAGTGTTATAATCAGTACGAATACAGTACAGTGTTATAATCAGTACAGTGTTATATACAGTACAGTGTTATATACAGTACAGTGTTATAATCAGTACAGTGTTATATACAGTACAGTGTTATATACAGTACAGTGTTATAATCAGTACAGTGTTATATACAGTACAGTGTTATAATCAGTACAGTGTTATATACAGTACAGTGTTATAATCAGTACAGTGTTATATACAGTACAGTGTTATCTACAGTACAGTGTTATATACAGTACGAATACAGTACAGTGTTATATACAGTACAGTGTTATATACAGTACGAATACAGTACAGTGTTATAATCAGTACAGTGTTATATACAGTACAGTGTTGTATACAGTACAGTGTTATATACAGTACAGTGTTATATACAGTACATTGTTATAATCAGTACGAATACAGTACAGTGTTGTATACAGTACAGTGTTATATACAGTACAGTGTTATAATCAGTACAGTGTTATATACAGTACAGTGTTATATACAGTACGAATACAGTACAGTGTTATAATCAGTACAGTGTTATATACAGTACAGTGTTATATACAGTACAGTGTTATCTACAGTACAGTGTTATATACAGTACGAATACAGTACAGTGTTATATACAGTACAGTGTTATATACAGTACAGTTTTATCTACAGTACAGTGTTATATACAGTATGAATACAGTACAGTGTTATATACAGTACAGTGTTATATACAGTACAGTGTTATCTACAGTACAGTGTTATATACAGTACAGTGTTATAATCAGTACGAATACAGTACAGTGTTGT
This sequence comes from Oncorhynchus nerka, assembly GCF_034236695.1. Classification (NCBI taxonomy): domain Eukaryota; kingdom Metazoa; phylum Chordata; class Actinopteri; order Salmoniformes; family Salmonidae; genus Oncorhynchus; species Oncorhynchus nerka. The sequence goes on along the minus strand of NC_088419.1, from coordinate 89,000,644 downwards.
ATACAGTATGAATACAGTACAGTGTTATAATCAGTACAGTGTTATATACAGTACAGTGTTATATACAGTACAGTGTTATATACAGTATGAATACAGTACAGTGTTATATACAGTACAGTGTTATATACAGTACAGTTTTATCTACAGTACAGTGTTATATACAGTACAGTGTTATATACAGTACAGTTTTATATACAGTACAGTGTTATAATCAGTACGAATACAGTACAGTGTTATATACAGTACAGTGTTATATACAGTACAGTGTTATATACAGTACATTGTTGTATACAGTACAGTGTTATAATCAGTACATTGTTGTATACAGTACAGTGTTATATACAGTACAGTGTTATATACAGTACAGTGTTGTATGCAGTACAGTGTTATCTACAGTACAGTGTTGTATACAGTACAAATACAGTACAGTGTTTTATACAGTACAGTGTTTTATACAGTACAGTGTTATATACTGTACAGTGTTATAATCAGTACAGTGTTATAATCAGTACAGTGTTATAATCAGTACAGTGTTATCTCCAGTACGGTGTTATAATCAGTACAGTGTTATCTCTAGTACGGTGTTATAATCAGTACAGTGTTATAATCAGTACAGTGTTATATACAGTACAGTGTTATAATCAGTACAGTGTTGTAATCAGTACAGTGTTATAATCAGTACAGTGTTATATACAGTACAGTGTTATAATCAGTACAGTGTTATAATCAGTACAGTGTTATAATCAGTACAGTGTTATATACAGTACAGTGTTGTAATCAGTACAGTGTTATATACAGTACAGTGTTATAATCAGTACAGTGTTGTAATCAGTACAGTGTTATAATCAGTACAGTGTTGTAATCAGTACAGTGTTATAATCAGTACAGTGTTGTAATCAGTACAGTGTTGTAATCAGTACAGTGTTATAATCAGTACAGTGTTGTAATCAGTACAGTGTTATAATCAGTACAGTGTTGTAATCAGTACAGTGTTGTAATCAGTACAGTGTTGTAATCAGTACAGTGTTATATACAGTACAGTGTTATATACAGTACAGTGTTATAATCAGTACAGTGTTGTAATCAGTACAGTGTTATATACAGTACAGTGTTATATACAGTATGAATACAGTACAGTGTTATATACAGTACAGTGTTATATACAGTACAGTGTTATCTACAGTACAGTGTTATATACAGTACAGTGTTATAATCAGTACGAATACAGTACAGTGTTATATACAGTACAGTGTTATAATCAGTACGAATACAGTACAGTGTTATATACAGTACAGTGTTATATACAGTACAGTGTTATATACAGTACAGTGTTATATACAGTACATTGTTGTATACAGTACAGTGTTATAATCAGTACATTGTTGTATACAGTACAGTGTTATATACAGTACAGTGTTATATACAGTACAGTGTTGTATGCAGTACAGTGTTATCTACAGTACAGTGTTGTATACAGTACAAATACAGTACAGTGTTTTATACAGTACAGTGTTTTATACAGTACAGTGTTATATACTGTACAGTGTTATAATCAGTACAGTGTTATAATCAGTACAGTGTTATAATCAGTACAGTGTTATCTCCAGTACGGTGTTATAATCAGTACAGTGTTATCTCTAGTACGGTGTTATAATCAGTACAGTGTTATAATCAGTACAGTGTTATATACAGTACAGTGTTATAATCAGTACAGTGTTGTAATCAGTACAGTGTTATAATCAGTACAGTGTTATAATCAGTACAGTGTTATATACAGTACAGTGTTATAATCAGTACAGTGTTGTAATCAGTACAGTGTTATAATCAGTACAGTGTTGTAATCAGTACAGTGTTATAATCAGTACAGTGTTATAATCAGTACAGTGTTATATACAGTACAGTGTTATAATCAGTACAGTGTTGTAATCAGTACAGTGTTATAATCAGTACAGTGTTGTAATCAGTACAGTGTTATAATCAGTACAGTGTTATAATCAGTACAGTGTTATATACAGTACAGTGTTATAATCAGTACAGTGTTATAATCAGTACAGTGTTATAATCAGTACAGTGTTATATACAGTACAGTGTTGTAATCAGTACAGTGTTATATACAGTACAGTGTTATAATCAGTACAGTGTTGTAATCAGTACAGTGTTGTAATCAGTACAGTGTTATAATCAGTACAGTGTTGTAATCAGTACAGTGTTATAATCAGTACAGTGTTGTAATCAGTACAGTGTTGTAATCAGTACAGTGTTATAATCAGTACAGTGTTGTAATCAGTACAGTGTTATAATCAGTACAGTGTTGTAATCAGTACAGTGTTGTAATCAGTACAGTGTTATAATCAGTACAGTGTTGTAATCAGTACAGTGTTATATACAGTACAGTGTTATATACAGTACAGTGTTATAATCAGTACAGTGTTGTAATCAGTACAGTGTTATAATCAGTACAGTGTTATAATCAGTACAGTGTTGTAATCAGTACAGTGTTATAATCAGTACAGTGTTATATACAGTACAGTGTTATAATCAGTACAGTGTTGTAATCAGTACAGTGTTGTAATCAGTACAGTGTTATAATCAGTACAGTGTTATCTACAAGCCTGAGGATATCTCACCTGCTTAGTTCTTGAACCTCCATTTATCTGTTGTTAAACTAGCTCAGATGAGTGAAAGGCTTTAATAGCTTTAATAGAAAAAGAGCCACGTCTCACACACAAAATAGCCTACGTTACTGTTCAATCTCCTCTCATCATCTGGCCTTGTCTCGCTCTGGCTCCTGGCTATTGGTTTTGTTGTCACATAAAGTCATTGTGAAAACGTAACAGACCCTCATTGCCCGTTTCTGCGGCTGATAATGAGTTGTGATCCATCTACCACACAGCCATTCATCAGGACAGGGAAAGTGACACGTTCTCTCTTTCTCTGAGACGTAGAAAGAGAATCTATTCCTAATATGGATGAAGTCACTACTAGACAGTCCTTAATGTCTTCCAATTTGAGAATACACGGAGCTGGTCAAATTATTACTGGAAAATTAATTCTGATAAATACCACTAAAAATCCATGAAAAATTATAAACCAAATCAATATGTATGTCAGCTTAGAGGTAAATGGTGGTTTCTTCCCTATCTTCTCTCTGGGGGGGCTGTCTTCTATCTGGGGGGCTGTCTTCTCTCTGGGGGACCCTGTCTTCTCTCTGGGGGACCCTGTCTTCTCTCTGGGAGGGACCCTGTCTTCTCTCCGGGGGACCCTGTCTTCTCCCTGGGGGACCCTGTCTTCTCCTGGGGGACCCTGTCTTCTCTCTGGGGGGACCCTGTCTTCTCTCCGGGGACCCTGTCTTCTCCTGGGGGACCCTGTCTTCTCTCTGGGGGGACTTCTCTGGGGGCTGTCTTCTCTCTGTGGGGGACCCTGTCTTCTCTCTGGGGGACCCTGTCTTCTCTCCGGGGGGACCCTGTCTTCTCCTGGGGGACCCTGTCTTCTCTCCGGGGGACCCTGTCTTCTCCTGGGGGGACCCTGTCTTCTCCCTGGGGGGACCCGGTCTTCTCTGGGGGACCCTGTCTTCTCTCCGGGGGGACCCTGTCTTCTCCCTGGGGGACCCTGTCTTCTCTCTGGGGGGGACCCTGTCTTCTCTCCGGGGGACCCTGTCTTCTCCCTGGGGGACCCTGTCTTCTCTCTGGGGGGTTGTCTTCTCTCTGGGGGGGCTGTCTTCTCTCTGTGGGGGACCCTGTCTTCTCTCTGGGGGACCCTGTCTTCTCTCGGGGGACCCTGTCTTCTCCCTGGGGGGACCCTGTCTTCTCTCCGGGGGGACCCTGTCTTCTCTCCGGGGGACCCTGTCTTCTCCCTGGGGGACCCTGTCTTCTCTCGGGGGGGTTGTCTTCTCTCTGGGGGGCTGTCTTCTCTCTGGGGGACCCTGTCTTCTCTCTGGGGGGACCCTGTCTTCTCTCTGGGGGACCCTGTCTTCTCTCTGGGAGGGACCCTGTCTTCTCTCCGGGGGGACCCTGTCTTCTCCTGGGGGGACCCTGTCTTCTCTCTGGGGGACCCTGTCTTCTCTCTGGGGGACCCTGTCTTCTCTCTGGGGGGACTTCTCTCTGGGGGCTGTCTTCTCTCTGGGGGACCCTGTCTTCTCCTGGGGGACCCTGTCTTCTCTCTGGGGGACCCTGTCTTCTCTCTGGGGGACCCTGTCTTCTCTGGGGGACCCTGTCTTCTCTCTGGGGGGGACCCTGTCTTCTCTCTGGGGGACCCTGTCTTCTCTCTGGGGGACCCTGTCTTCTCCCTGGAGGGGGACCCTATCTTCTCTGGGGGACCCTGTCTTCTCTCTGGGGGCTGTCTTCTCTGGGGGCGGCTGTCTTCTCTCTGTGGGGGACCCTGTCTTCTCTCTGGGAGTGGCTCTGTCTTCTCTCTGGGGGCTGTCTTCTCTCTGGGGGTGGGGCTGTCTTCTCTCTGGGGGTGGCTCTGTCTTCTCTCTGGGGGTGGCTCTGTCTTCTCTGGGGGGACCCTGTCTTCTCTCTCTGGGGTGGCTCTGTCTTCTCCCTGGAGGGGGACCCTATCTTCTCTCTGGGGGACCCTGTCTTCTCTCTGGGGGCTGTCTTCTCTCTGGGGGCGGCTGTCTTCTCTCTGTGGGGGACCCTGTCTTCTCTCTGGGAGTGGCTCTGTCTTCTCTCTGGGGGCTGTCTTCTCTCTGGGGGTGGGGCTGTCTTCTCTCTGGGGGTGGCTCTGTCTTCTCTCTGGGGGTGGCTCTGTCTTCTCTCTGGGGGACCCTGTCTTCTCTCTCTGGGGGTGGCTCTGTCTTCTCTCTGGGGGGGACCCTGTTTTTTCTCTGGGGGGGACCCTGTCTTCTCTCTGGGTGGGCTGTCTTCTCTCTGGGGTTGGCTCTGTCTTCTCTCTAGAGGTGGCTCTGTCTTCTCTCTAGAGGTGGCTCTGTCTTCTCTCTGGGGGTGGCTCTGTCTTCTCTCTGGGGGGGCTGTCTTCTCTCTGGGGGTGGCTCTGTCTTCTCTCTGGGGGGGGCTGTCTTCTCTTTGGGGGTGAACACCTCAAAATATCTACTGCTTGAGCTCCTGTTCCTCTTATAGAAAATTAGCTTAAAAGTATTGTGGAGCTCCTGCACATAAATATAAACAGTCCCGGCACCCAAAATGAGTACCGGAACCCAGGGGCGCAATTTTGGTTTTAGAAGTGGGCGGTGACATCATTTGTAATTTTTTCCCCACTCCTAACAGCCTACCCAACCACTCGGAGGCGTCTGCATGGTCCTAAAGCACACCGTTGCTTCGTTTTGTATCACATTCCAATGATAAAACTAGGGAGGAACAAAAATGCAATTCCAAAATGTGCGTTCCCAGTGAAAGTTGTGCCCCCACTAAGTCCCTGCATCGCAGTGTTGGCTGTGCCACTAGAGATTCTGGGTTTGAGTTCAGGCTCTGTCGCAGCCGGACACAACCGGGAGACCCATGGGGCGGAGCACAATTGGCCCAGGGTCGTCCGGTTAGGGGAGGGTTTGTCCGGGCAGGGATGTCCTTGTCCCATCGCGCACTAGCGACTCCTGTGGCGGGCCGGGCTCAGTGCACGCTGACACGGTCGCCAGGTGTACGGTGTTTCCTCCGACACATTGGTGCGGCTGGCTTCCAGGTTAAGTGGGCGTTGTGTCAAGAAGCAGTGTGGCTTGGTTGGGTTGTGCTTCGGAGGACGCTTGGCTCTTGACCTTCGCCTCTCCCGGGGTGAACAGGCAGTGGCTCGGGTGGTTATTGATCTTTTTGGCCTTCCTGTGACATTGGGTGGTGTAGGTGTCCTGGCGGGAAGGTAGTTTGCCCCCGGTGATGCGTTGTGCAGACCGCACCACCCTCTGGAGTGCCCTGAGGTTGTGGGCAGTGCAGTTACCGTACCGGGCGGTGATAGAGCCCGGCAGGATGCTCTCGATTGTGCACCTGTAAAGGTTAGTGAGGGTTTTCGGTGACAAGCCACATTTTCTCAGCCTTCTTCACCACACTGTCTGTGTGCGTGGATCATTTCAGTTTGTCGGTGATATGTAAACCAAGGAACTTAAAACTTTCCACTTTCTCCACTGTGGTCCCGTCGATGTGGATAGGGGGGTGCTCCCTTTGCTGTTTCCTGTCCACGATCATATGCACTGTAGGTTACAGGTTACAAATAGCTACATACCATGTAGTCGAAGGCCTATTAGACTATACTGCAAATGATAGTTGTTTGTTCCTGAACTGGCCGAATGACAGAGCTGCCCTTCAGATACAGAGCCTTCAGAAAGTATTCACACCCCCAGAGCTGCCCTTCAGATACAGAGCCTCCAGAAAGTATTCACACCCCCAGAGCTGCCCTCCAGATACAGAGCCTCCAGAAAGTATTCACACCCCCAGAGCTGCCCTCCAGATACAGTGCCTCCAGAAAGTATTCACACCCCCAGAGCTGCCCTCCAGATACAGAGCCTCCAGAAAGTATTCACACCCCCAGAGCTGCCCTCCAGATACAGAGCCTCCAGAAAGTATTCACACCCCCAGAGCTGCCCTCCAGATACAGAGCCTCCAGAAAGTATTCACACCCCCAGAGCTGCCCTTCAGATACAGAGCCTCCAGAAGGTATTCACACCCCCAGAGCTGCCATCCAGATACAGAGCCCCCAGAAAGTATTCACACCCCCAGAGCTGCCCTCCAGATACAGAGCCTCCAGAAAGTATTCACACCCCCAGAGCTGCCCTCCAGATACAGAGCCTCCAGAAAGTATTCACACCCCCAGAGCTGCCCTCCAGATACAGAGCCTCCAGAAAGTATTCACACCCCCAGAGCTGCCCTCCAGATACAGAGCCTCCAGAAAGTATTCAGAGCTGCCCTTCAGATACAGAGCCTCCAGAAAGTATTCACACCCCCAGAGCTGCCCTTCAGATACAGAGCCTCCAGAAAGTATTCACACCCCCAGAGCTGCCCTCCAGATACAGAGCCTCCAGAAAGTATTCACACCCCCAGAGCTGCCCTTCAGATACAGAGCCTCCAGAAAGTATTCACACCCCCAGAGCTGCCCTCCAGATACAGAGCCTCCAGAAAGTATTCACACCCCCAGAGCTGCCCTCCAGATACAGAGCCTCCAGAAAGTATTCACACCCCCAGAGCTGCCCTCCAGATACAGAGCCTCCAGAAAGTATTCACACCCCCAGAGCTGCCCTCCAGATACAGAGCCTCCAGAAAGTATTCACACCCCCAGAGCTGCCCTTCAGATACAGAGCCTCCAGAAAGTATTCACACCCCAGAGCTGCCCTTCAGATACAGAGCCTCCAGAAAGTATTCACACCCCCAGAGCTGCCCTCCAGATACAGAGCCTCCAGAAAGTATTCACACCCCAGAGCTGCCCTTCAGATACAGAGCCTCCAGAAAGTATTCACACCCCCAGAGCTGCCCTCCAGATACAGAGCCTCCAGAAAGTATTCACACCCCCAGAGCTGCCCTCCAGATACAGAGCCTCCAGAAAGTATTCACACCCCCAGAGCTGCCCTCCAGATACAGAGCCTCCAGAAAGTATTCACACCCCCAGAGCTGCCCTCCAGATACAGAGCCTCCAGAAAGTATTCACACCCCCAGAGCTGCCCTCCAGCACCACCAGTCGGGTAGTGAGAACACTGTGTGGCATCCTTACCTTTTTTTAATTCCAGCCAAATTAGTGTCCACACCTCTTCCAAATGAACCTCTTCAATCAGAATTCAACAACGGATGTTAATCAGACGTTAATCACACCTCTTCCAAATGAACCTCTTCTTGTGAACGGCTGTATTGATAATTTAGAGCAATAGTGGACCTAAGTGATTCCCAAATGTTTATTAGGCCTCAGGAGGAGTAAACACCCATCCAGGTGACTTGCCTTTATTCACGTTGTCCAATGCAGGTATGATTTCACTGAGAGATTTGGCCTTTTTTAACATCAGATCCTGGCTGTCCTTTCAACCCCACGAAGGGCGTTCCAATCGCTTAAAATAACCACCATCAAGATCTGTTGCCTACATCTAACAGGCCTACTCATCACTTACTATCATTATTACAAATGGAAGATTATCAATAGAAGATTATCAATTCTCACAATGGGGCTCGTTTAGAAAAGTTAGATCAGAGCTGCATAAATGTCTCGCAAGATCACATAATGATTCATTAGCATTTTACACAACCCGTTTATAATAGCATAGCATAGTAGGCCTATAGCGATACTGTTACACCAAAAACACTTCCTCATTTCTAATGACATTTTCTGATGGTTAGCTAACGTTCAATAGTAAAAAATAAATAAATAATATTATCATTGTTATATGCTTTGATTGAAACAAAACACAAGAAAGGCTATGAAGTGCATTAACCCCATCTGCTCTAATTCACTCACCAGACAATCATTGAATAAGATCTGAATGCGTATTCCCATCAAACTGATGGAGAACAAATGATTGGTATGTAGATACAGTTTGGACATTTCACCGGTATCTAATTATCATTCACGCAAGACAGGGATGATGGCCTATTTTGAAATGAGATACTACGCCTAACTTGGTGATTGAGGGTATTAACAACAGAACATGTTCTTGAGACAGTATGTGTTGGCCTAGGCAGACGTTGCGATTGGAGGATGTATTTTATACATATTCTATGATGATATAGAATTATACTGTATAGGATGAAATGTTCAACAGGCTACATCTGTCGGTACAAACTTTGATTGAGGAAATGATGACGTCGTTTACCTTTTTATTTTGTGCTCCTTCACTTTAAAACAAATAACACCACTGGACATGTCTTAATTAAACCTTTATTTAACTAGTCCGTTAAGAACAAATTCTCATTTACAATGACGGCCTACTCCGGTCAAACCCGGACGAAGCTGGGCCAATTGTGCGCCGCCCTATGGGACTCCCAATCACAGCTGGATGTGATTCAGCCTGGATTTGAACCAGGGACTGTAGTCACACCTCTTGTACTGAGATTCAGTGCCTTAGACCGCTGCACCACTCAGGAGCCCCAGGTCTCACCAATCAGGACCGGTCTACACTAGTATCACATCCATGTGACCAGCAGACTGTTTTAATGACTATTGTGGACTATTTGTACTATTGTACAGGGCACCCTTCTTCAATCCAGTCCGTTTTCTCTCTGCTCAGCATAGCACTGGCAGTGCCCACAGGAGCCCCACAGATACAAGGAGAGAGAGAGAGAGAGAGAGAGAGAGAGAGAAGACTGGGAGTGTCTGGGTATTCAGCTGCCTGAGGAGAAGACTGGGAGTGTCTATATTCATCTGCCTGAGGAGAAGACTGGGAGTGTCTAGGTTCTCAACTGCCTCAGGAGAAGACTGGGAGTGTCCATAATAATCTGCCTGAGCAGAAGACCGGGAGTGTCTAGGTTCTCAACTGCCTCGGGAGAAGACTGGGAGTGTCTATAATAATCTGCCTGAGCAGAAGACTGGGAGTGTCTAGGTTCTCAACTGCCTCAGGAGAAGACTGGGAGTGTATATAATAATCTGCCTGAGCAGAAGACTGGGAGTGTCTGGGTATTCAGCTGTCTGAGGAGAAGACTGGGAGTGTCTGGCTATTCAGCTGCCTGAGGAGAAGACTGGGAGTGTCTGGGTATTCAGCTGCCTGAGCAGAAGACTGGGGATGTCTGGGTATTCTGCTGGCTGAGGAGAAGACCGGTAGTGTCTGGGTATTCAGCTGCCTGAGGAGAAGACCGGCAGTGTCTATTTTCATCTGCCTGAGGAGAAGACTGGGAGTGTCTGGGTATTCAGCTGCCTGAGGAGAAGACTGGGAGTATCTGGGTATTCAGTTGCCTGAGGAGAAGACTGGGAGTGTCTGGGTATTCAGCTGCCTGAGGAGAAGACTGGGAGTGTCTATATTCAGCTGCCTGGGGAGAAGACTGGGAGTGTCTGGGTATTCAGCTGCCTGAGGAGAAGACCGGCAGTGTCTATTTTCATCTGCATGAGGAGAAGACTGGGAGTGCCTGGGTATTCAGCTGCCTGAGGAGAAAACTGGGAGTGTCTGGGTAAGCTGCCTGACTGGGAGTGTCTATATTCAGCTGCCTGAGGAGAAGACTGGGAGACTGCCTGGGGAGAAGACTGGGAGTCTGGGTATTCAGCTGCCTGAGGAGAAAACTGGGAGTGTCTGGGTATTCAGCTGCCTGAGGAGAAGACTGGGAGTGTCTATATTCAGCTGCCTGAGGAGAAGACTGGGAGTGTCTATATTCAGCTGCCTGTGGAGAAGACTGGGAGTGTCTATATTCAGCTGCCTGGGGAGAAGACTGGGAGTGTCTGGGTATTCAGCTGCCCGAGGAGAAGACTGGGAGTGTCTGGGTATTCAGCTGCCTGAGGAGAAGACTGGGAGTGTCTATATTCAGCTGCCTGGGGAGAAGACTGGGAGTGTCTGGGTATTCAGCTGCCTGAGGAGAAGACTGGGAGTGCCTGGGTATTCAGCTGCCTGCGGAGAAGACTGGGAGTGTCTATATTCAGCTGCCTGGGGAGAAGACTGGGAGTGTCTGGGTATTCAGCTGCCTGAGGAGAAGAGTGGGAGTGCCTGGGTATTCAGCTGCCTGAGGAGAAGACTGGGAGTGTCTGGGTATTCAGCTGCCTGAGGAGAAGCGTGGAGGTCTCTGGGTATTCAGCTGCCTGAGGAGAAGCCTGGGAGTCTCTGGGTATTCAGCTGCCTGGGGAGAAGACTGTGAGTGTCTGGGTATTCAGCTGCCTGAGGAGAAGACTGGGAGTGTGTGTGTGTGTGTGTGTGTGTGTGTGTGTGTGTGTGTGTGTGTGTGTGTGTGTGTGTGTGTGTGTTTGCTAGTGTGCTTTGGGAGGGTTCTCTGAGGTGGCCATTGCCACCAGAAATCAATCAGATCAGTGTTTGGGTGACGGAGAAAGGAGAGAAGGAGAGAAATAGAGAGAGAGAGACAAGGGGAGAGAGAGAGAGAGAGAGAGAGAGACAGGGGAGAGGGAGATGGAGAGAGAGAGAGAGAGAGAGAGAGAGAAGACTGGGAGTGTCTGGGTATTCAGCTGCCTGAGGAGAAGACTGGGAGTGTCTATATTCATCTGCCTGAGGAGAAGACTGGGAGTGTCTAGGTTCTCAACTGCCTCAGGAGAAGACTGGGAGTGTCCATAATAATCTGCCCGAGCAGAAGACCGGGAGTGTCTAGGTTCTCAACTGCCTCGGGAGAAGACTGGGAGTGTCTATAATAATCTGCCTGAGCAGAAGACTGGGAGTGTCTGAGTATTCAGCTGTCTGAGGAGAAGACTGGGAGTGTCTGGCTATTCAGCTGCCTGAGGAGAAGACTGGGAGTGTCTGGGTATTCAGCTGCCTGAGCAGAAGACTGGGGATGTCTGGGTATTCTGCTGGCTGAGGAGAAGACCGGTAGTGTCTGGGTATTCAGCTGCCTGAGGAGAAGACCGGCAGTGTCTATTTTCATCTGCCTGAGGAGAAGACTGGGAGTGTCTGGGTATTCAGCTGCCTGAGGAGAAGACTGGGAGTATCTGGGTATTCAGTTGCCTGAGGAGAAGACTGGGAGTGTCTGGGTATTCAGCTGCCTGAGGAGAAGACTGGGAGTGTCTATATTCAGCTGCCTGGGGAGAAGACTGGGAGTGTCTGGGTATTCAGCTGCCTGAGGAGAAGACCGGCAGTGTCTATTTTCATCTGCATGAGGAGAAGACTGGGAGTGCCTGGGTATTCAGCTGCCTGTGGAGAAGACTGGGAGTGTCTATATTCAGCTGCCTGGGGAGAAGACTGGGAGTATCTGGGTATTCAGCTGCCTGAGGAGAAAACTGGGAGTGTCTGGGTATTCAGCTGCCTGAGGAGAAGACTGGGAGTGTCTATATTCAGCTGCCTGAGGAGAAGACTGGGAGTGTCTATATTCAGCTGCCTGTGGAGAAGACTGGGAGTGTCTATATTCAGCTGCCTGGGGAGAAGACTGGGAGTGTCTGGGTATTCAGCTGCCTGAGGAGAAGACTGGGAGTGTCTGGGTATTCAGCTGCCTGAGGAGAAGACTGGGAGTGTCTATATTCAGCTGCCTGGGGAGAAGACTGGGAGTGTCTGGGTATTCAGCTGCCTGAGGAGAAGACTGGGAGTGCCTGGGTATTCAGCTGCCTGCGGAGAAGACTGGGAGTGTCTATATTCAGCTGCCTGGGGAGAAGACTGGGAGTGTCTGGGTATTCAGCTGCCTGAGGAGAAGAGTGGGAGTGCCTGGGTATTCAGCTGCCTGAGGAGAAGACTGGGAGTGTCTGGGTATTCAGCTGCCTGAGGAGATGCCTGGGAGTCTCTGGGTATTCAGCTGCCTGGGGAGAAGACTGTGAGTGTCTGGGTATTCAGCTGCCTGAGGAGAAGACTGGGAGTGTGTGTGTGTGTGTGTGTGTGTGTGTGTGTGTGTGTGTGTGTGTGTGTGTGTGTGTGTGTGTGTGTGTGTGTTTGCTAGTGTGCTTTGGGAGGGTTCTCTGAGGTGGCCATTGCCACCAGAAATCAATCAGATCAGTGTTTGGGTGACGGAGAAAGGAGAGAAGGAGAGAAATAGAGAGAGAGAGACAAGGGGAGAGAGAGAGAGAGAGAGAGAGAGAGGGGGAGAGGGAGATGGAGAGAGAGAGAGAGAGAAGACTGGGAGTGTCTGGGTATTCAGCTGCCTGAGGAGAAAACTGGGAGTGTCTGGGTATTCAGCTGCCTGAGGAGAAGACTGGGAGTGTCTATATTCAGCTGCCTGAGGAGAAGACTGGGAGTGTCTATATTCAGCTGCCTGTGGAGAAGACTGGGAGTGTCTATATTCAGCTGCCTGGGGAGAAGACTGGGAGTGTCTGGGTATTCAGCTGCCTGAGGAGAAGACTGGGAGTGTCTGGGTATTCAGCTGCCTGAGGAGAAGACTGGGAGTGTCTATATTCAGCTGCCTGGGGAGAAGACTGGGAGTGTCTGGGTATTCAGCTGCCTGAGGAGAAGACTGGGAGTGCCTGGGTATTCAGCTGCCTGCGGAGAAGACTGGGAGTGTCTATATTCAGCTGCCTGGGGAGAAGACTGGGAGTGTCTGGGTATTCAGCTGCCTGAGGAGAAGAGTGGGAGTGCCTGGGTATTCAGCTGCCTGAGGAGAAGACTGGGAGTGTCTGGGTATTCAGCTGCCTGAGGAGAAGCGTGGAGGTCTCTGGGTATTCAGCTGCCTGGGGAGAAGACTGTGAGTGTCTGGGTATTCAGCTGCCTGAGGAGAAGACTGGGAGTGTGTGTGTGTGTGTGTGTGTGTGTGTGTGTGTGTGTGTGTGTGTGTGTGTGTGTGTGTGTGTGTGTGTGTGTCTGTTTGCTAGTGTGCTTTGGGAGGGTTCTCTGAGGTGGCCATTGCCACCAGAAATCAATCAGATCAGTGTTTGGGTGATCTGAGAAAGGAGAGAAGGAGAGAAATAGAGAGAGAGAGACAAGGGGAGAGAGAGAGAGAGAGAGAGAGAGAGGGGGAGAGGGAGATGGAGAGAGAGAGAGAGAGAGAGAGAAGACTGGGAGTGTCTGGGTATTCAGCTGCCTGAGGAGAAAACTGGGAGTGTCTGGGTATTCAGCTGCCTGAGGAGAAGACTGGGAGTGTCTATATTCAGCTGCCTGAGGAGAAGACTGGGAGTGTCTATATTCAGCTGCCTGTGGAGAAGACTGGGAGTGTCTATATTCAGCTGCCTGGGGAGAAGACTGGGAGTGTCTGGGTATTCAGCTGCCTGAGGAGAAGACTGGGAGTGTCTGGGTATTCAGCTGCCTGAGGAGAAGACTGGGAGTGTCTATATTCAGCTGCCTGGGGAGAAGACTGGGAGTGTCTGGGTATTCAGCTGCCTGAGGAGAAGACTGGGAGTGCCTGGGTATTCAGCTGCCTGCGGAGAAGACTGGGAGTGTCTATATTCAGCTGCCTGGGGAGAAGACTGGGAGTGTCTGGGTATTCAGCTGCCTGAGGAGAAGAGTAGGAGTGCCTGGGTATTCAGCTGCCTGAGGAGAAGACTGGGAGTGTCTGGGTATTCAGCTGCCTGAGGAGAAGCGTGGAGGTCTCTGGGTATTCAGCTGCCTGAGGAGAAGCCTGGGAGTCTCTGGGTATTCAGCTGCCTGGGGAGAAGACTGTGAGTGTCTGGGTATTCAGCTGCCTGAGGAGAAGACTGGGAGTGTGTGTGTGTGTGTGTGTGTGTGTGTGTGTGTGTGTGTGTGTGTGTGTGTGTGTGTGTGTGTGTGTGTGTGTGTGTGTGTGTGTGTTTGCTAGTGTGCTTTGGGAGGGTTCTCTGAGGTGGCCATTGCCACCAGAAATCAATCAGATCAGTGTTTGGGTGACGGAGAAAGGAGAGAAGGAGAGAAATAGAGAGAGAGAGACAAGGGGAGAGAGAGAGAGAGAGAGAGAGACAGGGGGAGAGGGAGATGGAGAGAGAGAGACAAGGGGAGAGGGAGAGAAATAGAGAGAGAGAGAGAGAGAAATAGAGAGACAAGGGGAGAGAGAGATAGAGACAAGGGGAGAGAGAGAGAGAGAGAGAGAGAGAGAGAGAGAGACAGGGGAGAGGGAGATGGAGAGAGAGAGACAAGGGGAGAGGGAGTGAAATAGAGAGAGAGAGCGAGAGGAAGAGAAATAGAGAGAGAGAGACAAGGGGAGAGGGTGGGCCACCGCTTGGATTGTCTTCTATCTCCTCAAGGCATGTGTGCTGCGCTTGCATCATGCAGATATCTGGCTTCATTTTTCCTCACTAGATGGGATTGTTTGGAATGGGATGCAGAAAAACACTGATGCCCTTTTTGGCATGTTATACGACAACTAGGGTGTATGGCAGGTTTGTCTAATGTCCGTTGGTGGATATGCATGCATGTATTTTCGCTTGTGTGCGTGTGTGTGTGTATTTATGTGTGTGTGTACATGTTTGCATATTTAAGTGTCTGATATGCGTGTGTGTGTGTGTAATCATAATAATTATGCTGAATCCCAAACCAATGGGCAGCTGTCCAGACAGTCCGTACAGATCTTCGGCATAGTGCCTAAAGGGATGGTTTGCGGATGTAATATTTAGTGTGGGGTTTGGGCTACGTGTGGTTCCTCTAGGACCGCCCCATGCGATACACATACTGCTCGAAAGCAGTTCCACACACTCCCTTCCCCCTGGTCTGTCTGTGAGGTAATGCAGTCTCTGTTGCTAGGGGGAACAGAGGTGTTTCTGTTAGGCTTATCTGTCCTATATAAAGACTCCATTGATGGGTTTACAAATATTCCGTGGACTGACTGAGAATTCCATCCGTGGGTCACTGCATCAGCTATACTGGAGAAAGTGACTCCAGGACCTATTTGTAGTTTATGAATGCTGTTATGAATGCTGTTATGAATGCTGTTATGAATGCTGTTATGAATGCTGTTATGAATGCTGTTATGAATGCTGTTATGAATGTGTAATACATATGTTTTGAACAGTTCCAGGTTTATGACCACACTGGTAGTGATGAAGTCAGAATGTTGTTATGCGTGTGTTGTGTTTAGTTCCGGGTCCCAACATCCCAGCTATTTTGTCCTGTGATTTAATGTGACATATTGGCACAGCACCTCACCCTGTAAGGGTGGCCTGGGCACCCTAAAGCTTGTTCACGTGTACTGACCCACCCCCTGTGTCGACCCATCACTCATCCATATATTTATATTTATATATTCTTATTCCTTTACTTAGATTCTTGTGTATTATGTATTTGTTGTGGAATATTTAGATTACTTGTTAGATATTGCTGCACTGTCAGAACTAGAAGCACAAGCATTTTGCTACACCTGCAATAACATTTGCCAACCGTGTGAATGTAACAAATAACATTTGATTTGACCCCCGGGATTCGGGTTAATGTATATACAGTGTAAGTCTGAAGTTTACATACACCTGAGCCAACTACATTTAAACTCGTTTTTCACAATTCCTGACATTTAACACTCGTAAAAATTCCCTGTCAGTTAGGATCAACACTTTATTTTAAGAATGTGAAATGTCAGAATAATAGTAGAGAGAATTATTTATTTCAGCTTTTATTTCTTTCATCACATTCCCAGTGGGTCCGAAGTTTGCATACACTCAATTAGTATTTGGTAGCATTGCCTTTAAATTGTTTAACTTGGGTCAAACGTTTTGGGTAGCCTTCCACAAGCTTCCCACAATAAGTTGGGTGAATTCTGGCCCATTCCTCCTGACAGAGCTGGTGTAACTGAGTCAGGTTTGTAGGCCTCCTTGCTCGCATGCTTTTTCAGTTCTGCCCACACATTTTCTGTAGGATTGAGGTCAGGGCTTTGTGATGGCCATTCCAATACCTTGACTTTGTTGTCCTTAGGCCATTTTGCCACAACTTTCAAAGTATGCCTAGGGTTATTGTCCATTTGGAAGCTTTTAACTTCCTGACTGATGTCTTGAGATGTTGCTTCAATATATCCACATAGTTTTCCTCCCTCATGATGCCATCTATTTTGTGAAGTGCACCAGTCCAACCTGCAGCAAAGCACCCCCACAACGTGATGCTGCCAGCTCCGTGCTTCACGGTTGGGATGGTGTTCTTCGGCTTGCAAGCCTCCCCCTTTTTCCTCCAAACATAACGATGGTCATTATGGCCAAACAGTTCTATTTTTGTTTCATCAGACCAGAGGACATTTCTCCAAAAAGTACAGTCTTTGTCCCCATGTGCATTTCCAAACCGTAGTCTGTATTTTTTATGGCGGTTTTGGAGCAGTGGCTTCTTCCTTGCTGAGCGGCCTTTCAGGTTATGTCGATATAGGACTCGTTTTACTGTGGATATAGATACTTTTGTACCTGTTTTCTCCAGCATCTTCACAAGGTCGTTTGCTGTTGTTCTGGGATTGATATGCACTTTTCACACCAAAGTATGTTCATCTCTAGGAGACAGAACGCGTCTCCTTCCTGAGCGGTATGACGGCTGCGTTGTCCCATGGCGTTTATACTTGCGTACTATTGTTTGTCCAGATGAACGTGGTTCCTGCAGGCGTTTAGAAATTGCTCCCAAGGATGCACAAAGTCGATGTCTAACCGACTTGCCAATACTTTAGTTTGTTAGCAAGACATTTGTGTAGTGTTTGAAAAACTAGTTTTAATGACTCCAACCTAAGTGTATGTAAACTAGTTTTAATGACTCCAAACTAAGTGTATGTAAACTAGTTTTAATGACTCCAAACTAAGTGTATGTAAACTAGTTTTAATGACTCCAAACTAAGTGTATGTAAACTAGTTTTAATGACTCCAAACTAAGTGTATGTAAACTAGTTTTAATGACTCCAAACTAAGTGTATGTAAACTAGTGTTAATGACTCCAAACTAAGTGTATGTAAACTAGTGTTAATGACTCCAAACTAAGTGTATGTAAACTAGTTTTAATGACTCCAACCTAAGTGTATGTAAACTAGTTTTAATGACTCCAACCTAAGTGTATGTAAACTAGTGTTAATGACTCCAAACTAAGTGTATGTAAACTAGTTTTAATGACTCCAAACTAAGTGTATGTAAACTAGTGTTAATGACTCCAAACTGAGTGTATGTAAACTAGTTTTAATGACTCCAAACTAAGTGTATGTAAACTTCCCACTTCAACTGTATAAACTCCAGTCGTACTTTATCAAAAGCCTTTTCAAAATCAGTTATGAAAGCCAGGCCTGGTTTCCCAGATATTTCATAGTATTCTATTGTTTCCAGTACTTGTCTCATATTATCTCCAATGTATCGTCCATGTAAAAAACCTGTTTGACCAGGATGAATAATATCTGACAAAACCTTTTTAATTCTATGCGCCAAGCATTTAGCTCGAATTTTTGTAAGAGGCCTCCAATTTTTTTAATGGATTGGATCTTTATATTTACCACTTGGATTTTGATTCAGTAATAATGAAATCAGACCTTCTTGTTGCGTGTCTGATAATCTACCATTTATATACGAGTGGTTAAAACATGCTAATAATGCTCCTCTGAGTATATCAACAAAAAGTTTGGTATACTTCCACTGGTATACCATCTAGCCCTGTAGTTCCACTGGTATACCATCTAGCCCTGTAGTTCCACTGGTATACCATCTAGCCCTGTAGTTCCACTGGTATACCATCTAGCCCTGTAGTTCCACTGGTATACCATCTAGCCCTGTAGTTCCACTGGTATACCATCTAGCCCTGGAGTTCCCCTGGTATACCATCTAGCCCTGGAGTTCCCCTGGTATACCATCTAGCCCTGTAGTTCCCCTGGTATTCCATCTAGCCCTGGAGTTCCCCTGGTATACCATCTAGCCCTGTAGTTCCCCTGGTATACCATCTAGCCCTGGAGTTCCCCTGGTATACCATCTAGACCTGTAGTTCCCCTGGTATACCATCCAGGCTTTGATTAAATGTCCAATATCCTTGTCCATGTGGAAATACTGTAAGAGTAATATATATGCCAATTATGTGATGGTCTGACTGCATTTTGTTCCCTATCAACACTTTTTAAACTTTCGGTGGCAGAGAGAGAATGACATAAGAAAGTAATCAAGACGACTAGCTTGATTAAGCCTCCGCCATGTATATCTCACTAGGTCAGGATATTAAACCTCCTCCATGTATATCTCACTAGGTCAGGATATTAAACCTCCTCCATGTATATCTCACTAGGTCAGGGTATTAAACCTCCATGTATATCTCACTAGGTCAGGGTATTAAACCTCCATGTATATCTCACTAGGTCAGGATATTAAACCTTCATGTATATCTCACTAGGTCAGGATATTAAACCTCCGCCATGTATATCTCACTAGGTCAGGGTATTAAACCTTCATGTATATCTCACTAGGTCAGGATATTAAACCTCCTCCATGTATATCTCACTAGGTCAGGATATTAAACCTCCTCCATGTATATCTCACTAGGTCAGGGTATTAAACCTCCATGTATATCTCACTAGGTCAGGATATTAAACCTCCTCCATGTATATCTCACTAGGTCAGGGTATTAAACCTCGCATGTATATCTCACTAGGTCAGGGTATTAAACCTCCATGTATATCTCACTAGGTCAGGATATTAAACCTCCATGTATATCTCACTAGGTCAGGATATTAAACCTCCTCCATGTATATCTCACTAGGTCAGGGTATTAAACCTCCTCCATGTATATCTCACTAGGTCAGGATATTAAACCTCCATGTATATCTCACTAGGTCAGGGTATTAAACCTCCATGAATATCTCACTAGGTCAGGATATTAAACCTCCTCCATGTATATCTCACTAGGTCAGGATATTAAACCTCCTCCATGTATATCTCACTAGGTCAGGGTATTAAACCTCCATGTATATCTCACTAGGTCAGGGTATTAAACCTCCATGTATATCTCACTAGGTCAGGATATTAAACCTCTATGTATATCTCACTAGGTCAGGATATTAAACCTCCTCCATGTATATCTCACTAGGTCAGGGTATTAAACCTCCTCCATGTATATCTCACTAGGTCAGGATATTAAACCTCCATGTATATCTCACTAGGTCAGGGTATTAAACCTCCATGAATATCTCACTAGGTCAGGATATTAAACCTCCTCCATGTATATCTCACTAGGTCAGGATATTAAACCTCCTCCATGTATATCTCACTAGGTCAGGATATTAAACCTCCTCCATGTATATCTCACTAGGTCAGGATATTAAACCTCCATGTATATCTCACTAGGTCAGGATATTAAACCTCCTCCATGTATATCTCACTAGGTCAGGATATTAAACCTCCTCCATGTATATCTCACTAGGTCAGGATATTAAACCTCCTCCATGTATATCTCACTAGGTCAGGATATTAAACCTCCTCCATGTATATCTCACTAGGTCAGGATATTAAACCTCCTCCATGTATATCTCACTAGGTCAGGATATTAAACCTCCTCCATCTATATCTCACTAGGTCAGGATATTAAACCTCCATGTATATCTCACTAGGTCAGGGTATTAAACCTCCTCCATGTATATCTCACTAGGTCAGGATATTAAACCTCCTCCATGTATATCTCACTAGGTCAGGATATTAAACCTCCTCCATGTATATCTCACTAGGTCAGGATATTAAACCTCCTCCATGTATATCTCACTAGGTCAGGATATTAAACCTCCATGTATATCTCACTAGGTCAGGATATTAAACCTCCTCCATGTATATCTCACTAGGTCAGGATATTAAACCTCCTCCATGTATATCTCACTAGGTCAGGGTATTAAACCTCCATGTATATCTCACTAGGTCAGGGTATTAAACCTCCATGTATATCTCACTAGGTCAGGATATTAAACCTCCATGTATCCACTAATTCCAATATATCCATGACATTCATGATTTCCTGAGTGCCTGAGGGTGATAGTTTGTAGTGTAAGTGGGAAAGGTTTAGGTTTAATCAGGTTTAATCAATTTACATTTGTTTGTTTGCATTTTCTTCAGCAATACCACACAATCAAAGTTGTACATCAATCTCTTTCCTTGAGAGGACATATGACAGTATATCCCATATAGTCTGACACATAGCTTTGCTATTATCATACATATCTACTATACAGTGGAGCAAAAAAGTATTTAGTCAGCCACCAATTGTGCAGGTTCTCCCACTTAAAAAGATGAGAGAGGCCTGTAATTTTCATCATGGGTACACTTCAACTATGACAGACAAAATGAGGGGGAAAAAATCCAGAAAATCACATTGTAGGATTTTTTATGAATTTATTTGCAAATTATGGTGGAAAATAAGTATTTGGTCACCTACAAACAAGCAAGATGTCTGGCTCTCACAGACCTGTAACTTCTTCTTTAAGAGGCTCCTCTGTCCTCCACTCGTTACCTGTATTAATGGCACCTGTTTGAACTTGTTATCAGTATAAAAGACACCTGTCCACAACCTCAAACAGTCACACTCCAAACTCCACTATGGCCAAGACCAAAGAGCTGTCAAAGGACACCAGAAACAAAATTGTAGACCTGCACCAGGCTGGGAAGACTGAATCTGCAATATGTAAGCAGCTTGGTTTGAAGAAATCAACTGTGGGAGCAATTTTAGGAAATGGAAGACATACAAGACCACTGATAATCTCCCTCGATCTGGGGCTCCACGCAAGATCTCACCCTGTGGGGTCAAAATGATCACAAGAACGGGGAGCAAAAATCCCAGAACCACACGGGGGGACCTAGTGAATGACCTGCAGAGAGCTGGGACCAAAGTAACAAAGCCTACCATCAGTAACACACTACGCCACCAGGGACTCAAATCCTGCAGTGCCAGACGTGTCCCCCTGCTTAAGCCAGTACATGTCCAGGCCCATCTGAAGTTTGCTAGAGAGCATTTGGATGATCCAGAAGAAGATTGGGAGAATGTCATATGGTCAGATGAAACCAAAATATAACCTTTTGGTAAAAACTCAACTCTGCGTGTTTGGAGGACAAAGAATGCTGAGTTGCATCCAAAGAACACCATACCTACTGTGAAGCATGGGGGTGGAAACATCATGCTTTGGGGCTGTTTTTCTGCAAAGGGACCAGGACGACTGATCCGTGTAAAGGAAAGAATGAATGGGGCCATGTATCGTAAGATTTTGAGTGAAAACCTCCTTCCATCAGCAAGGGCATTGAAGATGAAATGTGGCTGGGTCTTTCAGCATGACAATGATCTCAAACACACCGCCCGGGCAATGAAGGAGTGGCTTCGTAAGAAGCATTTCAAGGTCCTGGAGTGGCCTAGCCAGTCTCCAGATCTCAACCCCATAGAAAATCTTTGGAGGGAGTTGAAAGTCAGTGTTGCCCAGCAACAGCACCAAAACATCACTGCTCTAGAGGAGATCTGCATGGAGGAATGGGCCAAAATACCAGCAACAGTGTGTGAAAACCTTGTAAAGACTTACAGAAAACGTTTGACCTCTGTTATATACCCTTTGTTGGCAATGACAAAGTATTGAGATAAACTTTTGTTATTGACCAAATACTTATTTTCCACCATCATTTGCAAATAAATTCATTAAAAATCCTACAATGTGATTTTCTGGATTTTTTTCTCTCATTTTGTCTGTCATAGTTGAAGTGTACCTATGGTGAAAATTACAGGCCTCTCTCATATTTTTAAGTGGGAGAACTTGCACAATTGGTGGCTGACTAAATACTATTTTGCCCCACTGTATGTACCGTACCAGTCAACAGTTTGGACACACCTACTCATTCAACGGTTTTTCTATATATTTTTTTTTACAGTTTTCTACATTGTAGAATAATAGTGAAGACATCAAAACTATGAAATAACACTTACGGAATCATGTAGTAACTAAAAAAGTGTTAAACAAATATTTCAGATTCTTCATAGTAGCCACATTTTGCCTTGATGACAGCTTTGCACACTCATGGCATTCTCTCAACCAACTTCACCTGGAATGCTTTTTCAACAGTCTTGAAGGAGTTCCCACATATGCTGCGCACTTGTTGGCTGCTTTTCCTTCACTCTAAGGTCCAAATCATCCCAAACCATCTGAATTGGGTTGAGGTCAGGTGATTGTGGAGGCCAGGTCACCTGATGCAGCACCTTGTCACTCTCCTTCTTGGTCAAATAGCCCTTACATAGACTGGAGGTGTGTTGGGTCATTGTCCTGTTGAAAAACAAATGATAGTCCCACTAAGCGCAAGCGAGATGGGATGGCATATCGCTGCAGAATGCTGTGGTGGCCATGCTGGTTAAGTGTGCCTTGAATTCTAAATAAATCCCTGACAGTGGCACCAGAAAAGCACCCCCACACCTCCTCCTCCATGCTTCACGGTGGGAACCACACATGCGGAGATCATCTGTTCACCTACTCTGCATCTCACAAAGACAATGAGGTTGTAACAAAAATCTCAAATTTAGACTCAGCAGACCAAAGGACAGATTTCCACCGGTCTAATGTCTATTGCTTGTGTTTCTTGGCTCAAGCAAGTCTCTTCTTATTGGTGTCCTTTAGTAGTGGTTTCTTTACAGAAATTTCTTGACAGAAATTTGCCAAGAGCGTGCAAAGCTTTCATCAAGGCAAAGGGTGGCTACTTTGAAGAATCTCAAATATAAAATATATTTTGATTTGTTTAACAATTTTTTGCTTACTACATGATTCCACATGTGTTATTTCATAGTTTTGATGTCTTCACTATTATTCTACAATAAAACATTTTTTTTTTTTTTTTACCTAGAATGAGTTGGTGTGTCCAAACTTTTGACTGGCACTGTATATATCTATAATTATTACATGTATTATCATGATTATTTTACAGAGTGGTGATAGATGGCGGCAGTAGCCTAGTGCTTAGAGCGTTGGGCCATTAACCGAAAGGTTACTGGATCGAATCCCTGAGCTGTCAAGGTACAAATCTGTTGTTCTGCTCCTGAGCAAGGCAGTTGGGTTAAATGTGGAAGACACATTTCAGTTGAATGCACTCAGTTGTACAACTGACTAGGTATCCCCTCTTTCCCCAGATCAGTGGAGTCTGAGAACACATAACAGAGCGACTGCTGTTAAATGAGCCCTTTTCCTAGAACAGTGATTTCCCAATAAAATGCTTGAGTTACTGGACACCTGTCTGTGACTGCTGACCCGGGGTCTGTTGATAGGGGCTGTATTGTCCTCCGTCCCTTCAGCAGCATGGCATCAGGTGCACTTGAGCAGAGTGCACACACAGACACACTAATACACACACACCTGCCACTCCTAGTCTGTCGATAAGCCCCAATGGGCAATGTGTGGCCAAATGTAGACACCACCAGTGTCCCAGTGTCAATGGGTTTCCCACTGAGTATTACAGAGACACACACACACAAAGACCCCCCCCCTCTTCCACACACACACGCATAGACCCACACACAAAGACCCACACACAAAGTCCCCCCCCCCTCTTCCACATACACACACACACAAAGAACCATCCACACACACGTAAACTGCACACCAATCTGCCTGTCAGTGAGGCTCATAAATCAAGGTATTTACAGTGTGTGTGTGGAGCAGTGAATACAGGTCTCATTAGAATGCTGGTCAGGGGTAGGCTACGGGACTTTGTCTGGCCTTACAGCTGCATGGGGAACAGGAGGAATTTGGGGGACAGTGAATGACTCTTAAGTTTAAAATGAAATCTAATGTTTTAACATTTATAATAGAAGAGCATCCTGAAACGAGATGGAATCCCTTAATAAGTGCTCCAAATGTAGCTGTCCTTAAATAGACCGTCTGTAGTGGCAAAGTGAGTCATCTGAAGATTATCTGTGACTATAACAGATAAACAATCCAAACCTTATTTAACCTCATAACACACAATAGTAAACAGTATGGGGCTATTTTTCTCTGGAACAGCCCCTGGTTGTTCTTTCTAGGAAGTATCCTATCTAGGATAGGATAAAGTAATCCTTCTCACCCCCCCCCCCCCCCTTAAAAGATTTAGATGCACTATTGTAAAGTGGCTGCTCCACTGGATGTCATAAGGTGAATGCACCAATTTGTAAGTCGCTCTGGATAAGAGCGTCTGCTAAATGACTTAAATGTAAATGTAAATGTTCTACTCTCCTCTTTCATCATCAGTCTGTTCCAGGAAGTAGCTAGTTCTACTCTCCTCTTGCATCATCAGTCTGTTCCAGGAAGTAGCTAGTTCTACTCTCCTCTTTCATCATCAGTCTGTTCCAGGAAGTAGCTAGTTCTACTCTCCTCTTTCATCATCAGTCTGTTCCAGGAAGTAGCTAGTTCTACTCTCCTCTTTCATCATCAGTCTGTTCCAGGAAGTAGCTAGTTCTACTCTCCTCTTTCATCATCAGTCTGTTCCAGGAAGTAGCTGGTTCTACTCTCGTCTTTCATCATCAGTCTGTTCCAGGAAGTAGCTAGTTCTACTCTCCTCTTTCATCATCAGTCTGTTCCAGGAAGTATCTAGTTCTACTCTCCTCTTTCATTGTCAGTATGTTCCAGGAAGTAGCTGGTTCTACTCTTTCATCATCAGTCTGTTCCAGGAAGTAGCTAGTTCTACTCTCCTCTTTCATTGTCAGTATGTTCCAGGAAGTAGCTAGTTCTACTCTCCTCTTTCATCATCAGTCTGTTCCAGAATGTAGCTGGTTCTACTCTCCTCTTTCATCATCAGTCTGTTCCAGGAAGTACCTAGTTATACTATCCAATGTCATCATCAGTCTGTTCCTGGAAGCAGAACCACACTGAGCAGAACAGTGTATCTCTCCAAACCAGTCCTCGCAGACCCCTCGCTATTCAACATATTGGATTTAGTCCACCCTTTCCCACTTAATCCACCTGATTCACCTGATTCACCTGGTCAAGGACTTGGTGATTTGCTTAGTTGACTTAGTTGACTGGTTGACTAAGGTGTGCTTCAGTTGGTATACATCAGATATGTGGAATGACTGAAGGTCACCAAGGATTGGTCAGAGAAGAAGGGTTTTAAATGTGACAGCTGTTTATAGGGCTGTGGTGTCAAGTTAAACTCATGATCTATGATTTATAGAAGAGACTATCTGGTGTGGTGACCATCTGGTTGTTGATGCCGTAACGCTGACTATGACCTTGTGTGACCACCGTGTGTGTGTGTGTGTCTGTCTGTCTGAGTATGAGTGTGTGTGTGTGTGTGTGTGTGTGTGTGTGTGTGTGTGTGTGTGAGTATGTGTCTGTGTGTGTGTGTGTGTGTGTGTGTGTGTGTGTGTGTGTGTGTGTGTGTGTGTGTGTGTGTGTGTGTGAGTATGTGTCTGTGTGTGTGTGTGTGTGTCTGTGTGTGAGTATGTGTGTATGTGTAACCGATATGAGGTGAGATTTGGCTCAGTCTTCTCTGGCTAACCAGCCATGGTGGAAATGTCAAAGTAGTAATAGAGCCTTTACAGAGAGAGATGTGTCTGTAGTACATACACAGTGTGTAGGGGCACAGTGTTGTCATCTCCTAGTCTGTGACTTGTCTGTTACCTAATGATGCTTACCTTATCTGTTTACATTGTCCTGCTTGCTGTGTTGTCATTATATCTTGTCTTTCATATTCTAATCGGTAACAATGAGATTTTGTTCAAGTGCATATTATCATTTACTTCCTGTGTCATGATCTTATGTATAAATAAACATAGTTTTGTTCATGCAGCAAGTCATTTGTCCTGCCATTATAGGCTGCAGTGTTAAACTGTGCCCAGTTGAGATCTCTGGAACGTGGCCCACTTTCTGCCCATCTCTGAGGACCTACGGCTCACTGAGCACAGAACTGTTTTGGGACAGGCATTTTGTCTGGCCACCCCCACCAGTATTGTTCAGGACTCAGCCAGCAGTGTACAGCACAAACTGTCCTCAGACAACTCTGCCAAGGGACATACTAAAGGGTACTTTTCTGACGTGCAAACGATATTTCATTTCAGAATTGGTTAAAATTAGGTTACAGTTAAGATTATGGTTAAGGTCAGGGTTAAGGGTTTGATTAAGGTCAGGGTTAAGGGTTTGATTAAGGTCAGGGTTAAGGGTTTGATTAAGGTCAGGGTTAAGGTAAGGGTCAGTTTTAGATTTTGGCGAGTTGGTTTGCAAGTCAGAAAAGTCCCTTCAGTTTCACCCCTTTCCCAAGGCCTTTGGGGTTAGAGCGCTGCACTTCAAAACAATGACGTTTACAATGTACTTCCTGTTGAACTATTGACCCCTGCTGCCGTCTTGGACCAGCTGTCTGTTGAAAAGGAGATCAACGAGATGAACCTTTATTCAAAGACGTGTGTGATTCTGTTTTTTCCCTCTTAGAGGGCTTAACATTATGCAATTCTGCAGCGTTACCGTGGTCACCTTAACGTTACCTTTGTAGCCTGTAGCCTGGGGGCTGTACTTCTCTTCTCTATTGATGCTTGGCTGGACACTGATGTCTTTCATTCGCTACTTGCCTGTGTGTAGAAATCATGTCTCTACTGTCTGTGAGCCTCGGTTTCACAGTCGGGTTCAAATCAGGGGTTTATAAATACAATCGTCTCAACTTCACTGTCTGAGGAATTTTCCCTCACTTGAAGTGAAATCCTTGAAGGTACAGATCAGGATTTGAGTCACATGATGCCAGTGTCCATGACCCTGCACTCATTGCACTCTACCTAAATATAATAATATAAACACTGTTGACGTGTGTACTGGCCTGAACTGTGTGGTCACACATACAGTGCCTTGCGAAAGTATTCGGCCCCCTTGAACTTTGCGACCTTTTGCCACATTTCAGGCTTCAAACATAAAGATATAAAACTGTATTTTTTTGTGAAGAATCAACAACAAGTGGGACACAATCATGAAGTGGAACGACATGTATTGGATATTTCAAACTTTTTTAACAAATCAAAAACTGAAAAATTGGGCGTGCAAAATTATTCAGCCCCTTTACTTTCAGTGCAGCAAACTCTCTCCAGAAGTTCAGTGAGGATCTCTGAATGATCCAATGTTGACCTAAATGACTAATGATGATAAATACAATCCACCTGTGTGTAATCAAGTCTCCGTCTAAATGCACCTGCACTGTGATAGTCTCAGAGGTCCGTTAAAAGCGCAGAGAGCATCATGAAGAACAAGGAACACACCAGGCAGGTCCGAGATACTGTTGTGAAGAAGTTTAAAGCCGGATTTGGATACAAAAAGATTTCCCAAGCTTTACACATCCCAAGGAGCACTGTGCAAGCGATAATATTGAAATGGAAGGAGTATCAGACCACTGCAAATCTACCAAGACCTGGCGCCGTCCCTCTAAACTTTCAGCTCATACAAGGAGAAGACTGATCAGAGATGCAGCCAAGAGGCCCATGATCACTCTGGATGAACTGCAGAGATCTACAGCTGAGGTGGGAGACTCTGTCCATAGGACAACAATCAGTTGTATATTGCACAAATCTGGCCTTTATGGAAGAGTGGCAAGAAGAAAGCCATTTCTTAAAGATATCCATAAAAAGTGTTGTTTAAAGCTTGCCACAAGCCACCTGGGAGACACACCAAACATGTGGAAGAAGGTGCTCTGGTCAGATGAAACCAAAATTGATATTTTTGGCAACAATGCAAAACGTTATGTTTGGCATAAAAGCAACACAGCTCATCACCCTGAACACACCATCCCCACTGTCAAACATGGTGGTGGCAGCA
Source organism: Oncorhynchus nerka (assembly GCF_034236695.1). Taxonomy (NCBI): domain Eukaryota; kingdom Metazoa; phylum Chordata; class Actinopteri; order Salmoniformes; family Salmonidae; genus Oncorhynchus; species Oncorhynchus nerka. The sequence continues at coordinate 88,972,565 of NC_088419.1, read as the reverse complement.
TCATGGTTTGGGCCTGCTTTTCTTCAGCAGGGACAGGGAAGATGGTTAAAATTGATGGGAAGATGGATGGAGCCAAATACAGGACCATTCTGGAAGAAAACCTGATGGAGTCTGCAAAAGACCTGAGACTGGGATGGAGATTTGTCTTCCAACAAGACAATGATCCAAAACATAAAGCAAAATCTACAATGGAATGGTTCAAAAATAAACATCCAGGTGTTAGAATGGCCAAGTCAAAGTCCAGACCTGAATCCAATCGAGAATCTGTGGAAAGAACTAAAAACTGCTGTTCACAAATGCTCTCCATCCAACCTCACTGAGCTCGAGCTGTTTTGCAAGGAGGAATGGGAAAAAAATTCAGTCTCTCGATGTGCAAAACTGATAGAGACATACCCCAAGCGACTTACAGCTGTAATCGCAGCAAAAGGTGGCGCTACAAAGTATTAACTTAAGGGGGCTGAATAATTTTGCACGCCCAGTTTTTCAGATTTTGATTTGTTAAAAAAGTTTGAAATATCCAATACATGTCGTTCCACTTCATGATTGTGTCCCACTTGTTGTTGATTCTTCACAAAAAAATACAGTTTTATATCTTTATGTTTGAAGCCTGAAATGTGGCAAAAGCTCGCAAAGTTTAAGGGGGCCGAATACTTTCGCAAGGCACTGTACATACATACATACATACATACATACATAGAGAGAGAGGACAATGAACGCCCTCTGTCCCTGACAGGTAGGGGTTAAGTCCGACTTGCTCACGCTCTCATGTTGCAGGGTGAAGGATGGTGACATTTTATTCTGGCAGATGGAGAGAGAGGGGACAGGAGTGTTTGTGGGAGAGGGGACAGGAGTGTTTGTGGGAGAGGGGAGGCACTGACTGACAGATGGAGAGAGAGGGGACGGGAGGGTTTGTGGAAGAGGGGACAGGAGTGTTTGTGGGAGAGGGGAGGCACTGACTGACAGATGGAGAGAGAGGGGACGGGAGGGTTTGTGTGAGAGGGGACGCACTGACTGACAGATGGAGAGAGAGGGGACGGGAGGGTTTGTGGGAGAGGGGACAGGAGTGTTTGTGGGAGAGGGGAGGCACTGACTGACAGATGGAGAGAGAGGGGACGGGAGGGTTTGTGGAAGAGGGGACAGGAGTGTTTGTGGGAGAGGGGAGGCACTGACTGACAGATGGAGAGAGAGGGGACGGGAGGGTTTGTGGGAGAGGGGACAGGAGTGTTTGTGGGAGAGGGGAGGCACTGACTGACAGATGGAGAGAGAGGGGACGGGAGGGTTTGTGGAAGAGGGGACAGGAGGGTTTGTGGGAGAGGGGACGCACTGACTGACAGATGGAGAGAGAGGGGACGGAGGGTTTGTGTGAGAGGGGACGCACTGACTGACAGATGGAGAGAGAGGGACGGGAGGGTTTGTGGGAGAGGGGACAGGAGTGTTTGTGGGAGAGGGGAGGCACTGACTGACAGATGGAGAGAGAGGGGACGGGAGGGTTTGTGGAAGAGGGGACAGGAGTGTTTGTGGGAGAGGGAGGCACTGACTGACAGATGGAGAGAGAGGGGACGGGAGGGTTTGTGGGAGAGGGGACGCACTGACTGACAGATGGAGAGAGGGGACGGGAGTGTTTGTGGGAGAGGGGACGCACTGACTGACAGATGGAGAGAGAGGGGACGGGAGTGTTTGTGGGAGAGGGGACGCACTGACTGACAGATGGAGAGAGAGGGGACGGGAGTGTTTGTGGGAGAGGGGACGCACTGACTGACAGATGGAGAGAGAGGGGACGGGAGTGTTTGTGGGAGAGGGGACGGGAGTGTTTGTGGGAGAGGGGACGGGAGGGTTTGTGGGAGAGGGGACGCACTGACTGACAGTTCTACAACAAATGTCTTCGTCTGTCAATCTGTTTCACTATGGAAAGTTAACTGACCATGTGCCCCCCCTGTCTCTGTCTTTCTATCTCGCTCTCGCTCTCTCTCTTTCTATTTCTTTCTTTCTCCCTCTGTCCCTCTCTCTCTCTCTCTCTCTCTCTCTCTCTCTCCCCTCTCTCTCCCTCTCTCCCCTCTCTAGATAAGTTATTTGGGAAGCGGCTGCTGCAGGCTGGGAGGTACATAATGTCTCATAAGTCCTGGATGAAGACCGTGCCCACTGAGAACTGTGACGTCCTCATGACTTTCTCAGGTGATGCACACACACACACACACACACACACACACACACACACACACACACACACACACATTACTCAGCGTTATTGTTTACATACACATTTGTTCAGCCATCCGTGCACTCATTGCAACATTAGCCATCCCAGTCCATGACTAGTCTGTGTTACTCTGCTCAGTCATCACTGGAACGTAATGCTCATTAGACAACAGTCATCTCTCCAGGCTCGTGAAAAACACATGATTATAATATGGGTTATTTACATCGTTTGCTTTTGAGATAATGAGGCTATATATGATTCTAATTAAAAACAGTGTTTCAGTGTTTGGTTTATGTGGATCAATTTCACTGTAAACTGTTGCTAATGTCTTTAAGGTTGGTATTTTCAGTAAAACCTTGATATACTGATATAAGATAAACCTTTTTTAATTGAAAATTTTAAAACACGTCTTTTTCTTCTCCTGTGACAGACCGGACAGATGACCACACGTTGCTATGGCTACTAAACCACATGCGCCTGGGCATTCCAGAACTCATCGTCCAGATCCGACATCACAAACACACGCATGTACACGCCTTCTTCGTCACGGCAACTTACGAGAAGTAAGAACCCCGCCTCCGTGGGGTGTGGGACGACAATATCACGATCCTAGCATGGCCATCTATTGGCTAATGTATAGACAATGACATCATGGGTGCTGCAGTATAACTATAGCTTGATGAATGACTCATCGGTTCTTATTGTTACCAGCGAAATAGATCCTGGAGGGTAGATTGAGTTACAGACAAGGCATCTTGTCTCCCCCTAAGGACCGTGATGGTCAGGCTTTTGACTGTAAACCGTTCCGATATCAACAGCAGAGCCGACTAGGTGAAACATCTATGGAAGTGCCCTTGAACAAGGCACTACGTGTAAGTAGCTCTGGATAAGAGCGTCTGCTAAATGTTCATTTATTTAACTAGGCAAGTCAGTAAAGAACAAATTCTTATTTACAATGATGGTCTAGAAACAGTGGGTTAACTGCCTTCTTCAGGGGCAGAATGACAGATTTTTACTTGTCAGCTCAGGGATTTGATCTTCCAACCTTTTGGTTACTAGTCCAACACTCTAACCACTAGGCTACCTGCCGCCCCTCCACTCTAACCACTAGGCTACCTGCCGCCCCTCCACTCTAACCACTAGGCTACCTGCCGCCCCTCCACTCTAACCACTAGGCTACCTGCCGCCCCTCCACTCTAACCACTAGGCTACCTGCCGCCCCTCCACTCTAACCACTAGGCTACCTGCCGCCCCTCCACTCTAACCACTAGGCTACCTGCCGCCAAAATGACTAAAAGGTCTGTATGTGAGTGTACAACAACCACTGTTAAGCAATCTGGACCTTTATGGTACTAGTGTGTGTTTTCTAACGACCTGTTTAAACCAGTGTTTGACTTGGATGGAAATAGGTGGCGGTTCTGTTTATATTTAGGTGCAGGAACTCATAAGGTAATCTACAGCGCCTTTCGGGAAGTTTGATTAATCCTTGACTTTATTCCACAGTTTGTTGTGTTACAGCCTGAATTTAAAATGAATTAAATAGAGATATTGTGTCTCTGGCCTAAACACAATAGACTATAATGTCAAAGTGGAATTATGATTTAGAAAATGTTTACAACAAAAAAAAAACATCTAATGAAAAGGTGAAATGTCTTAAGTATTCAACCCTTTTGGTATGCCTAAATATGTTCAGGAGTACAAATATAACATGATTTCTGAATGACTACCTCATCTCTATACTCCACACACACAGTTATCTGTCCCTCGGCAGTGAATTTCAATCACAGATTCAATCACAAAGACCAGGGAGGTTTTCCAATGCCTCACAAAGCGCACCTATTGGTAGATGGGTATAAAAAAAGCAGACATCGAATACCCCTTTGAGCATGTTAAAGATATGCATAATGGTGGCTGCATCATGTTATGGGTATGCTTATAAGGACTGGAGAGTTTTTCAGGATAAAAAGGAAACGGAATGGAGCCAAGCAGAGCCAAACCCCTAGAGGAAAACCTGGTTCAGTCTGCTTTCCACCAGACACTGGGAGATTCATTTACCTCTCAGCAGGACAATAACCTAAAAGGCCAAATCTACACTGGAGTTGCTTACCAAGACAACAGTGAATGTATCTGAGTGGCCTAGTTACAGTTTTGATATTTCAGTATTTAATACATTTGTAAAATTTTATAAAACCATGTTTTCACTTTGTCATTATGGGGTATTGTGTGTAGATGGGTGAGGAAAAAACATATATTTTGAATTGAGGCTGTAACACAACAAAATGTGGAATAAGTCAAGGGGTATGAACGCTTTCTGGATTACTGCAACTCGCTGTTGGCTGGGCTCCCTGCCTGTGCCATTAAACCCCTACAACTCATCCAGAACGCCGCAGCCCGTCTGGTGTTCAACCTTCCCAAGTTCTCTCACGTCACCCCGCTCCTCCGCTCTCTCCACTGGCTTCCAGTTGAAGCTCGCATCCGCTACAAGACCATGGTGCTTGCCTACGGAGCTGTGAGGGGAACGGCACCTCAGTACCTCCAGGCTCTGATCAGGCCCTACACCCAAACAAGGGCACTGCGTTCATCCACCTCTGGCCTGCTCGCCTCCCTACCACTGAGGAAGTACAGTTCCCGCGCAGCCCAGTCAAAACTGTTCGCTGCTCTGGCCCCCCAATGGTGGAACAAACTCCCTCACGACGCCAGGACAGCGGAGTCAATCACCACCTTCCGGAGACACCTGAAACCCCACCTCTTTCAGGAATACCTAGGATAGGATAAAGTAATCCTTCTCACCCCCTTAAAAGATTTAGATGCACTATTGTAAAGTGGCTGTTCCACTGGATGTCTTAAGGTGAACGCACCAATTTGTAAGTCGCTCTGGATAAGAGCGTCTGCTAAATGACTTAAATGTAAACATGTAAAAATGAAGGCACTGTATAAGAGATGCAGGAACTAGCTACACACACATACAGACATTCACATTTAAATGTTAGTCATTTAGCAGACGCTCTTATCCAGAGCCACTGACTCAAGGGCACATCGGCAGATTTTTCCCATAGTCGGCTCTACTGTTGATGTAGGAACTGTTGGTTCAAGTCCTGCTCCTGCTTGTCCCCCTCTCAAACGCAACTCTTAGCAGTGCGGTATAGTGTAAGCATATGCAGCTCAGGGCTAAAAGCTCTGATATCCTGTGGCTGTTCCAAATTAAGCAGTCTATTATCATACTACAGTCATCGGCAAAATAAATTGTGATTAGCAACGCTGCTGCCACTGTGAAATGTATATTGGCCATCGGTTCCCTGCCTAAAGCCCTGTGAGTGTTCTGTCTGTTGTAGAATGTTGGAAGGACTTCAATTCTAGAACCGATTCTGGGGATGTTGCTAAACACAGTACTGGACATGAAATAATGATTCTGTTGTGTTACCTATCTTCTCTCTCTCTGAATACACACACAACCACACACTCAATCACACACACAGTCAAACACACAACCACACACACAGTCACACACACACAACCACACACACACACAGTCACACACACAGTCACACAAACATACAAACACACACATGGTAAGAAACACAGTCACACACACACACAACCACACAACCACACACACACACACACACACACAGTAACAAACACAGTCACACATACACACAGCCACACACACAACCACACACACAATCACACGCACAGTCACACACACACACAACCACACACACAGTAACAAACACAGTCACACACAGTCACACACACACAGTCACACACTCAGTCACACGCACACAGTCACACACACAGTCACACACACACACAACCACACACAAAGTCACACACACAGTCACACAAACACACGGTAACAAACACAGTCACACACACATCCACAAACACAACCACACACACACACACAGTCACACACAACCACACACACACAACCATACACACAAACACACACAAACACACAACCACACACACGGTAAGAAACACAGTCACACACACAGTCACACACAACCACACACACAGTCACACACACAACCACACACACAGTCACACACACACACAACGACGCACACAGTAACAAACACAGTCACACACACAGTCACACACACAACCACACACACAGTACACACACAGTCACACACACACACACACAACCACACACTCAGTCACACAGACAACCACACGCACAGTGACACACAGTGACACACACAACCACACACACACACACACACAACCACCCATACAGTCACACACACAGTGACGCACACACTCACACACACACACACAGTCACACACACACACACAAGACGCACACAGTAACAAACACAGTCACACACAACCACACACACAGTCACACACACAACCACACACACAGTCACACACACAACCACACATAACCACACACACAGTCACACACACACACAACCACACACACACAACCACACACTCAGTCACACAGACAACCACACGCACAGTGACACACACAACCACACACACACACAACCACCCATACAGTCACACACACAGTGACGCACACACTCACACACACACACACACACAGTCACACACACTTGCACGCTCGCTTTAAGGTATATTGGATGACCTAAATTTGCATTTGATGTGAAAAGATAAATGCTAATTCTGCTGGAACGACTGTGTGTTGAACCATTAAAGTGATATGGAACCAATTTGGACTGAAGAGATTTTAGCGTGGAACGTGGTGAGATCATCTTCTACTGGAGATGGTATTAAACCGCTCACTCCTCTAGAGTCTGAGTTGGCTGTTTATTCCAGGAGATATATAATGGTTTACATTAACATAGAGCCGTTCAGGGTACAGCTGGCTAGGCCTGTCAGCAGTTTAGGCTTCTAACTCCCTGGAGCTGCCAATGACAACAGGACACTACACGCAAAAAAAAAAACTACCTCTTGAAATGAAAGGAAAATAAAAGAAGCATTAAAGTTTTAATCCAATAGCTTGGAAGCTTGGACGTGTTCGTAAAGAGTCTTGGCAGGATACGTCTCTTAACATACTGTTGGCTTGGTCTGGAGAATAAATAGCGGGTTTATAATGCAGCCTGTGTTTCCCTAAAGACACATCGAATCCCTTTCAGATGGACAGTGTGTTGATCTACTATGGGCTGTATTGGAAAGCAGTATCAGTCATGCTCCCAGAGGCACACAACATTGTGATAGATGTGTGCTGGTAAATGTCAGCTAAGACAGGCGTGGCCACACTCAGGTGTGTGTGTGTGTGCGTGTGTGTGTGTGTGTGGTGGATCTATCATTATGCAGAGAACAGAACACAGAGATCAGAACACAGAGATTAGAAAACAGAGATTAGAACAGGGAGAAAAGAGAACAGAACAGCATGAACAAAGAGAACAGAACACAGAGAACAGAACAGGGAGAACAAAGAGAACAGAACACAGAGAACAGAACACAGAGAACAAAAACAGAGACAACAGAATAGGGAGAACGGAACAGAGAGAACCTTCTGTTGGTTTGAGAGTGTGTGTGTTTCTCCAGCCCAACTCTGCACCTGCCGTGTGGCTTGTGCAAGCATTTCCCTAACTGACACTCTCTCTCTCTTCATCTCCCTCTCTCCCTCTCTCTCTCTCTCTCTCTCTCTCACTTCATCTCTCTCTCTCTCTCTCTCTTTCTTTCTCTCAGTTTGTTGCGCGGGGCAGAGGAGATGGGTCTGAGGAAGTCATTAAAGCCAGAGTTTGGGGGAGGAACACGCAGCTTCTCCTGTGAAGAAGACTACATCTATGAGAACATTGAGAGTGAACTATGCTTCTTCACATCACAGGTCAACACACACACACACACACACACACACACACACACACACACACACACACACACACACACACTGACACACAGACTGATGTGCTTAATAACCTTGTCTGAGAATCTAAAGAGTTGATTGTGTCTGAGCCTGTCCCTCTGTCTTCAGGAGAGGCAGAGCATTATCAAGTACTGGCTCGACAATCTACGAGCCAAGCAGGGGGAGGTGCTTCATAACATACACTTCCTGGAGGGACAGCCAATCAGTGAGCAGAATTTGTTGTTTATTTCTAGCACTTTGTTAAAATCCCAATAAAATATGTGTGTGCTTGTGTGCATGCTTCTGAGTGGGTGGGGTTAATGTTTACCTGTGTGTTCCACCAGTCCCAGAGCTGAGTGGGCAGGGTTAATGTTTACCTGTGTGTTCCACCAGTCCCAGAGCTGAGTGGGCGGGGTTAATGTTTACCTGTGTGTTCCACCAGTCCCAGAGCTGAGTGGGCGGGGTTAATGTTTACCTGTGTGTTCCACCAGTCCCAGAGCTGAGTGGGCGGGGTTAATGTTTACCTGTGTGTTCCACCAGTCCCAGAGCTGAGTGGGCGGGGTTAATGTTTACCTGTGTGTTCCACCAGTCCCAGAGCTGAGTGGGCGGGGTTAATGTTTACCTGTGTGTTCCACCAGTCCCAGAGCTGAGTGGGCGGGGTTAATGCTTACCTGTGTGTTCCACCAGTCCCAGAGCTGAGTGGGCGGGGTTAATGTTTACCTGTGTGTTCCACCAGTCCCAGAGCTGAGTGGGCGGGGTTAATGTTTACCTGTGTGTTCCACCAGTCCCAGAGCTGAGTGGGCGGGGTTAATGTTTACCTGTGTGTTCCACCAGTCCCAGAGCTGAGTGGGCGGGGTTAATGTTTACCTGTGTGTTCCACCAGTCCCAGAGCTGAGTGGGCGGGGTTAATGTTTACCTGTGTTCCACCAGTCCCAGAGCTGAGTGGGCGGGGTTAATGTTTACCTGTGTTCCACCAGTCCCAGAGCTGAGTGGGCGGGGTTAATGTTTACCTGTGTGTTCCACCAGTCCCAGAGCTGAGTGGGCGGGGTTAATGTTTACCTGTGTTCCACCAGTCCCAGAGCTGAGTGGGCGGGGTTAATGTTTACCTGTGTGTTCCACCAGTCCCAGAGCTGAGTGGGCGGGGTTAATGTTTACCTGTGTGTTCCACCAGTCCCAGAGCTGAGTGGGAGGGGTTAATGTTTACCTGTGTGTTCCACCAGTCCCAGAGCTGAGTGGGCGGGGTTAATGTTTACCTGTGTGTTCCACCAGTCCCAGAGCTGAGTGGGAGGGGTTAATGTTTACCTGTGTGTTCCACCAGTCCCAGAGCTGAGTGGGAGGGGTTAATGTTTACCTGTGTGTTCCACCAGTCCCAGAGCTGAGTGGGAGGGGTTAATGTTTACCTGTGTGTTCCACCAGTCCCAGAGCTGAGTGGGAGGGGTTAATGTTTACCTGTGTGTTCCACCAGTCCCAGAGCTGAGTGGGAGGGGTTAATGTTTACCTGTGTTTTCCACCAGTCCCAGAGCTGAGTGGGAGGGGTGTGATCCAGCAGGTGTTTCCTCTCCATGAGCAGAGGATCCTCAGTCAGCTGATGAAGTCCTGGGTGCAGGCTGTGTGTGAAAAACAGCCACTAGGTCAGTACACACAAACACGCACACACAAAAACGCACATGCACGTATGCCACTGTGGTGTATCTAACAGTCTGTCTCCCTCTGTGGCGAATCTAACAGTCTGTCTCCCTCTGTGGCGAATCTAACAGTCTGTCTCCCTCTGTGGTGAATCTAACAGTCTGTCAGTCTGTTTCCCTCTGTGGTGAATCTAACAGTCTGTCTCCATCTGTGGTGAATCTAACAGTCTGTCTCCTTCTGTGGTGTATGTCTGTCTCCCTCTGTGGTGAATCTAACAGTCTGTCTCCCTCTGTGGTGAATCTAACAGTCTGTCTCCCTCTGTGGTGAATCTAACGGTCTGTCTCCCTCTGTGGTGAATCTAACAGTCTGTCTCCCTCTGTGGTGTATGTCTGTCTCCCTCTGTGGTGAATCTAACAGTCTGTCTCCTTCTGTGGTGTATGTCTGTCTCCCTCTGTGGTGAATCTAACAGTCTGTCTCCTTCTGTGGTGTATGTCTGTCTCCCTCTGTGGTGAATCTAACAGTCTGTCTCCCTCTGTGGTGAATCTAACAGTCTGTCTCCCTCTGTGGTGAATCTAACAGTCTGTTTCTCTCTGTGGTGAATCTAACGGCCTGTCTCCCTCTGTGGTGAATCTAGATGATATTCGTGACTACTTTGGGGTGAAGATAGCCATGTATTTCGCCTGGCTGGGGTTCTACACCACGTCTATGCTCTATCCTGCTGTCATCGGCTTCGTGCTCTGGGTTCTCACCGAGTCTGACCAGGTGACTTTTACACTGGACCTTTTCGAGTGTCCTGTCTGGAATGGGGAGTACCTGTACACCAAGCTGCCTCACACTACAGCAACAGGAGATAGACTCCTGTCCTCTGGGTCAAGACAAGGCTTTTACTTACAGCTTACTTTTCAAATGCACTGTTTGTATCTCATTTAGTACAGATACACAGAGACATACTCACTGTGATACACTCCAATCTGCTCTGAAGTACAGTGTATTCCCTTCTTTAACATCTTTAGCCTTTTCTACTGGCTCACGGTGAGATATTGAACTGTGTTGACGTTTGAAAATGTAGCAACTGTGTTTCTAAGGTTCCTCAGATATGATGATCTCATGTCTTTTCATGGAATCGAAGGACCACCTGTGTATTCTCTCTCCTCAGACGAGTCGTGATATCTGCTGTGTATTCTCTCTCCTCAGACGAGTTGTGATATCTGCTGTGTATTCTCTCTCCTCAGACGAGTTGTGATATCTGCTGTGTATTCTCTCTCCTCAGACGAGTTGTGATATCTGCTGTGTATTCTCCTCTCTCCTCAGACGAGTCGTGATATCTGCTGTGTATTCTCTCTCCTCAGACGAGTCGTGATATCTGCTGTGTATTCTCCTCTCTCCTCAGACGAGTCGTGATATCTGCTGTGTATTCTCTCTCCTCAGATGAGTCGTGATATCTGCTGTGTATTCTCTCTCCTCAGACGAGTCGTGATATCTGCTGTGTATTCTTCTCTCTCCTCAGACGAGTCTTGATATCTGCTGTGTATTCTCCTCTCTCCTCAGACGAGTCGTGATATCTGCTGTGTATTCTCCTCTCTCCTCAGACGAGTCGTGATATCTGCTGTGTATTCTCCTCTCTCCTCAGACGAGTCGTGATATCTGCTGTGTATTCTCTCTCCTCAGACGAGTCATGATATCTGCTGTGTATTCTCTCTCCTCAGACGAGTCATGATATCTGCTGTGTATTCTCTCTCCTCAGATGAGTCTCCTCTCTCCTCAGACGAGTGTGATATCTGCTGTGTATTCTCCTCTCTCCTCAGACGAGTCTTGATATCTGCTCGTGATATCTGCTGTGTATTCTCCTCTCTCCTCAGACGAGTCGTGATATCGGCTGTGTATTCTCCTCAGAGGAGTCTTGATATCTGCTGTGTATTCTCCTCTCTCCTCAGACGAGTCGTGATATCTGCTGTGTATTCTCCTCTCTCCTCAGACGAGTCGTGATATCTGCTGTGTATTCTCCTCTCTCCTCAGACGAGTCGTGATATCTGCTGTGTATTCTCTCTCCTCAGACGAGTCATGATATCTGCTGTGTATTCTCTCTCCTCAGACGAGTCATGATATCTGCTGTGTATTCTCTCTCCTCAGATGAGTCGTGATATCTGCTGTGTATTCTCCTCTCTCCTCAGACGAGTCGTGATATCTGCTGTGTATTCTCCTCTCTCCTCAGACGAGTCGTGACATCTGCTGTGTATTCTCCTCTCTCCTCAGACGAGTCGTGATATCGGCTGTGTATTCTCCTCAGAGGAGTCGTGATATCTGCTGTGTATTCTCCTCTCTCCTCAGACGAGTTATGATATCTGCTGTGTATTCTCTCTCCTCAGATGAGTCGTGATATCTACTGTGTATTCTCTATCCTCAGACGAGTCGTGATATCTACTGTGTATTCTCTATCCTCAGACGAGTCATGATATCTGCTGTGTATTCTCCTCTCTCCTCAGACGAGTCGTGATATCTACTGTGTATTCTCTCTCCTCAGACGAGTCGTGATATCTGCTGTGTGGTGTTTGCACTGTTTAACGTGGTGTGGGCCACACTCTTCTTGGAGAGGTGGAAGAGAAGGGGGGCGGAGCTGGCCTATAAGTGGGGTACGCTGGACACCCCTAACGAGTCCCTAGAGGAACCACGGACGCAGTTTAGGGTGAGGACGACATGAGAACATTTCAACTCAATGTCTCAATATATTTTACAGAAGAAGATGACTAAAGAAAAGCACAGAGCTACAATAAAAATTATGGACAACAGGTGTAAACATTTTTCCTTCCCTTCCTGCTACTCCCCCCCCCTCTCCCCCCTCCATCTCTCACCTCTCTCCATGTCTCTCCACCTCTCTCCATGTCTCTCCACCTCTCTCCATGTCTCTCCACCTCTCTTCATGTCTCTCCACCTCTCTCCTCCCTCCACCATCTCCCTTCACCTCTCTCCTCCCTCCATCTCTCTCCATCTCTTTCCACCTCTCTCCTCCCTCCACCTCTCGCCTAACTCCCTCCATCTCTCGCCTCTCTCCCTCCACATCTATCCTCCCTCCCTCCACCTCTCTCCATTTCTCTCTACCTCTCTCCTCCCTCCACCATCTCCCTTCACCTCTCTCCATCTCTCTCCATCTCTTTCCACCTCTCTCCTCCCTCCACCTCTCGCCTAACTCCCTCCATCTCTCGCCTCTCTCCCTCCACATCTATCCTCCCTCCCTCCACCTCTCTCCATTTCTCTCTACCTCTCTCCTCGCTCCACCATCTCCCTCCACCTCTTTCCATCCCCCTCCAACCCTCTATATCTCCCTCCAACTCTCTCCTCCCTCCACCTCTCTCCATCTCTCTCTACCTCTCTCCTCCCTCCACCATCTCCCTCCACCTCTTTCCATCTCCCTCCAACTCTCTCCTCCCTCCCTACACCCTTTCTCTCCTCTTTCTCTCAACCTTCCCCCCCCCCACTTTCCCTCTGCAGGGTGTGAAGCGGTGCAGCCCCATAACAGGCTGTGAGGAGTTTTACTACCCACCATGGAGGAGGAGGGTGTTCAGGTGGCTGGTCAGCCTGCCCATCTGCATCCTGTGTCTCTGCTTTGTGTTCCTGGCCATGCTCCTCTGCTTCGAACTGCAGGTCACTGAATGATCAACAGCTTCTAGTAACACTGTCAAACTTCCTTACTGGAGATTTACAGTTGAAGTCAGAAGTTTACATACACTTAGGTTGGAGTCATTAAAACTTGTTTTTCAACCACTCCACAAATGTCTTGTTAACAAACTATAGTTTTGTCAAGTCGGTTAGGACATCTACTTTGTGCATGACACAAGTCATTCTTCCAACAATTGTTTACAGACAGATTATTTCACTTATCATTCACTGCATCACAATTCCAGTGGGTCAGAAGTTTACATACACTAAATGGACTGTGCCTTTAAACAGCTTGGGAAATTCCAGTAAATGATGTCATGGCTTTAGAAGCATCTGATAGGCTAATTGACATACATTGAGTCAATTGGAGGTGTACCTGTGGATGTATTTCAAGGCCTACCTTCAAACTCAGTGCCTTTTCACTTGACATCATGAGAAAATCAAAAGAAATCAGCCAAGACCTCAGACAAGAAATTGTAGACATCCACAAGTCTGGTTCATCCTTGGGAGCAATTTCCAAATGCCTGAAGGTACCACGTTCATCTGTACAAACAATAGTACGCAAGTATAAACACCATAGGACCACGCAGCCGTCATACCGCTCAGGAAGGAGATGCGTTCTGTCTCCTAGAGATTAACGTACTTTGGTGTGAAAAGTGCACATCAATCCCAGAACAACAGCAAAGGACCTTGTGAAGATGCTGGAGGAAACAGGTACAAAAGTATCTATATCCACAGTAAAACGAGTCCTATATCGACATAACCCAAAAGGCCACTCAGTCAGGAAGAAGCCACTGCTCCAAAACTGCCATAAAAAAAGCCAGACTACGGTTTGCAACTGGGGACAAAGATTGTACTTTTTGGAGAAATGTCCTCTGGTCTGATGAAACACAAATAGAACTGTTTGGCCATAATGACCATCGTTATGTTTGGAGGAAAAAGGGGGAGGCTTGCAAGCCGAAGAACACCATCCCAACCGTGAAGCACGGGGGTGGCAGCATCATGGTGTGGGAGTGCTTTGCTTCAGGAGGGACTGGTGCACTTCACAAAATAGATGACATCATGAGGCAGGAATATTATGTGAATATATTGAAGCAACATCTCAAGACATCAGTCAGGAAGTTAAAGCTTGGTCGCAAATGGGTCTTCCAAATGGACAATGACCCCAAGCATACTTCCAAAGTTGTGGTAAAATGGCTTAAGGACAACATAGTCAAGGTATTGGAGTGGTCATCACAAAGCCCTGACCTCAATCCTATAGAAAATGTGTGGGCAGAACTGAAAAAGCGTGTGCGAGCAAGGAGGCCTACAAACCTCACTCAGTTACACCAGCTCTGTCAGGAGGAATGGGCCAGAATTCACCCAACTTATTGTGGGAAGCTTGTGGAAGGCAACCCAAAACGTTTGACCCAAGTTAAACAATTTAAAGGCAATGCTACCAAATACTAACTGAGTGTATGTAAACGTCTGACCCACTGGGAATGTGATGAAAGAAATAAAAGCTGAAATAAATCATTATCTCTACTATTATTCTGACATTTCACATTCTTAAAGTGGTTACTAGGATTAAATGTCAGGAATTGTGAAAAACTGAGTTTAAATGTATTTGTCTAAGGTAAACTTCCGACTTCAACTGTACATTTCTTTTGATTATGAATCGGTCATAAACATCTATTCCTTAGGATGGATGTGGTTCTTGTCAGTGCGTTCTATAGCTGTATGTAGCCACGTAATACAGAATAGTTAAATATATGTAATTGAAGCCATATTTTTATTAATTTTATTTAACCTTTATTTAACCAGGAAGGGCTCATTGAGATTGAAATCTCTTTTTCAAGAGCGCCCTGGCCAAGATAGGCAGCACCAAGTCATTACAAAAAAATTACAGACAGACAACATGAAAAACTACAAGTAATCTAGTAAAAACCATTGAATTCACAAGAGTATAAAACAGCAAATTAAAAACATTGACAGGTCAGGGAATCAGCCTCAAAATCCTTCATCAGTGATTTAAAAACACCAATCGGGACAAGTTCTTCCAGTTTTAAAGTATTTTGTAAGGCTTTCCAAGACGATGGCACAGAGTACATAAAAGCCCTATTACCAAATTCAGTTCGGACATTGGAACAGTTAGCAGGATAAAGTCCAGCGAACGAAGAGAGTACCCACCACATTTCTGAACAATAAAAATGCACAAATAAAAAGGTAGTAAACCCAAAATGGCTTTGTAAATAAAAGTATACCAGTGACTGAGCCTACGAGTGACAAGAGAAGGCCAGCCAACCCTGGTATACAAAGTGCAGTGGTGCGTAAGGGTTTGCAGTTTAAAATAAATCTCAAAGTGCCATGGTAAAGAGTGTCAATTGATCTCAAACACTGAGCGGAAGCATTCATATATAAAATATCCCCATAGTCTAGTAAAGGCACAAATGTAGCTGATACTAGCCTCCTTCTGGCTTCAAAAGAAAAACAGGCCTTATTCCTAAAATAAAATCCCAATTTCAGCTTCAATTTTTTTGTAAGTTGTTGAATATGCAATTTAAAAGAGAGGCCGTCATCAATTAAAATTCCAAGATATTTATATGAGGTTACAACCTCAATCTCCTTGCCCTGACAGGTAGTAATAGGTGAAATGTTCAGAGGTCTATTTCTTACAGTACCAGTCAAAATTGTAGAATAATAGTGAAGACATCAAAACCATGAAATAACACATACGAACCAAAAAGGGTTAAACAAATCAAAACACATTTTAGAGTTTAAATTATTTAAAGTAGCCACCCTTTCCTTGTGACAGCTTTGCACACTCTTGGAATTCTCTCAACCAGCTTCATGAGGAATGCTTTTCCAACAGGCTTGAAAAGTTCCCACATATGCTGAGTGCTTGTTGACTGCTTTTCCTTCACTCTACGGTCCAACTCATCCCAAACGATCTGAATTGGGTTGAGATCGGGTGATTGTGGAGGCCAGGTTATCTGATGCAGCACTCCATCACTCCCCTTCTTGGTCAAATATGCCTTACACAGCCTGGAGGTGTTTTTGGGTCATTGTCCTGTTGAAAAAAACGAATGATAGTCCCACTAAGCACTAACCAGATGGGATGTCGTATCACTTCAGAACGCTACGGTAGCCATGCTGGTAAAGTGTTGCCTTGCATTCAAAAAAAATCACTGACAGTGTCACCAGCAATGCACCCCCACACCTTCACACCTCCTCCTCCATGCTTCACGGTGGGAACCACAAATGCGGAGATCATCCATTAATCTACTCTGCGTCTCACAATAAATTTGCACTATCAGACCAAAGGACTGATTTCCTTGCTCGTGTTTCTTGGCCCAAGTTAGTCTCTTCTTATTATTGGTGTCCTTTAGTAGTGGTTTCTTTGCAGCAATTCGACCATGAAGGCCTGATTCACGCAGTCTCCTCTGAACAGTTGATGTTGAGATGTGTCTGTTACTTGAACTATGTCAAGCATTTATTTGGGTTGCAATTTCTGAGGTGCAGTTCATTCTAATGAACTTATCCTCTGCAGCAGAGGTAACTCTGGGCCTTCTTTTCCTGTGGCGGTCCTCATGACAGCCAGGTAACTCTAATGAACTTATCCTCTGCAGCAGAGGCAACTCTGGGCCTTCTTTTCCTGTGGTGGTCCTCATGAGAGACAGTTTCATCATAGCACTTGATGGTTTTTGCGACTGCACTTGAAGAAACTTTCAAACTTCTTGACATTTTCCGTATTGACTGACCTTCATGTCTTAAATTAATGATGGACTGTTGTTCTCTTTGATTATTTGAGCTGTTCATGCCATAATATGGTAGTTTACCAAATAGAGCTATCTTCTGTATACTGTACCACCCTACCTTGTCACAACACAACTAATTGGTTCAAATGCATTAAGAAGTAAATAAATTATGCAAATGAACTTTTAACAAGGCATACCGGTTCATTGAAATGCATTCCAGGGGACTACCTCATGAAGCTGGTTGAGAGAATGCCAAGAGTGTGCAAAGCTGTCATCAAGGCAAAGTGTGGCTACTTTGAAGAAGCTCAAATATAAAATATATTTAGATTTGTTTACTACATGATTCCATATGTGTTATTTCAAAGTTGTGATGTATTCACTATTATTCTACATTGTAGAAAATAGTAAAAATAAAGAAAAACCCTTGAATGAGTAGGTGTGTCCAAACTGTTGACTGGTACTGTATGTAGATTGACATTGTATGGACGGTAAAGGTTTGTAATGTGTGTAGTAAGTAAGAAAGTTGTTGTTGTTGTGATGGCGTTTGCAGGAGTTTGTTATGGGGATTAAAGAAGTACCTCGCCTGGCCCGGTTCATCCCGAAGATCATGCTGGCCATCACTGTGACTGCCTGTGACGAGGTGTACAGGAAGATAGCCTACTGGCTCAACGACATGGGTGAGAACAGGCACTCTTATCCCTTTCATACACAGACCAACATCCCACTATTTTACCATGCCTGCTTCTGTATACCAGGTGCTGGTGTATCTGAAAAGGGTAGGGGGTAAAAAAGAATTAAACCAACCTCTCGCCCCTATCAACTCAGTCGTAGGGCCCTCCATTGTCACCTGCTGCTGACGAAACTCAGAGGGTGACTTCCAGAGTGGCGAGTGAGGAACAAATAAACCCCTCAACTTCGGGACACACTTGTGATGATACAATTCATGTTTCACATTTAAATAATAAAACAAGCATGAAATTAAAAATATAAAATTCCCTGTGTTGTTTTACAAGATATAATCCTCAGTAACATTTCATTTGGGAGGTATTTAATCTGTAACATGTATCAAGCCTCGAAATCAGACACAAACAATTACAGGTGGCTCATAATTAGATCTTTTGTGCGAAATTGTGCAAACTCAAAAATAACGCGGTGCGTTATGGGATACCACTTCGCTCTGAAGCAAACAGCGTAGCTGGCTCTGTGGAAGTGGCTATCGGAGGGTCTAATTAGCCCCTACACCCTTCGTAATTTTCACCCCCTCAGCTTTGGGACACTTGTGCATGTGGCAGAGGAGAAGGGGAATGGGCTAATGGAGGCCAGAGAGTCGAGGAGCAGCGGAATTTTAAAAAACTAATTCAGGTGATGATGATTATTGCTGTGAATTCTGACGTTATATTTCTTCCCCCACAGAAAACTATAGACTCCAGAGTGCCTATGAGAAACATCTCATCATTAAATTGGTTCTTGTGAGTGCTGTCATCTTCCTTATTACATGGAAATTGGACTCACTTTTCACAAGACAAAGGATTGAAATACAGAATTGACACTTTCCCGCGGAGGTCTTTACCACTCACACGTTTTCTTTCTGTACTCCCAGTTTCAGTTTGTAAACTCTTATCTCAGCCTTTTCTACATTGGATTCTACCTCAAAGACATGGAGCGTCTGAAAGAGGTAAGAGACACTTAAATCACAACACGTTTCCACTCCTTCCAAATAGTTACCCAAACCGTGTTCACCTTCCTGGTCTTCCTTGCTTCATCCCTCCCTCCCCTTCACATGTTGCTCTCTCTTCGTTCTGTCTATTTTCCATCCTGTCTCTGTTGTGTGGTTCTGTGCTGCTGGTTCCGTGGTGCTGGTTCCGTGGTGCTGGTCTTAGGTGTTGCTGGTGTTCTCTCTGGGACAGAGTCTTCTCAGACAGCTGAAGGACAATGTGCTGCCTTTTGTCTTCCTCAAGATCAGGCTGTTGGTCGTCACCATCCCCTGGGTCATCAAGGCCTCCTTCAGGTCCAAAGTACGACCTTGCCTGTGTGTCAAGGGTCAGGGGGTTAGAGGTCAAAGTCATCTCGACATTACCTGCCCAGCGCCCAAATGCATGACCTTAGACCTTTAAACATCATGTGCCTTATTTGTGTAGAGTTGTAGACTGTTATTTTGTTGTGCTTGTAGTTTTAGCATCATTATTGTATGTATCTTTTGGCATTGCATAGAAAGCATTTCCATGTTCAGGTAGATGCAGGATGGCTAAATGTGTCTGTTGTAGGCTGTCTGCTAGCATTAACCTGCTAGTCCTATAGCACATGTAGTCCTGTTTTTGTAAGGATTCCGTTGGTAACTTGTCACACACCCAGTTACCTACTATAGGAAGACGTGTAATACATGTGAATACTATGTTGATTTAAAAACACATATAGAATGTTCCACAGTTGGTTTCCCACTCTGTTGGTTGTGTTCGTGACGGGACTTTGGGAGCGGTTGATATGTCTGTTAAGCAGTGTTCTGCTTTGGGTTTGTAGCGTCTGGCTACCTTTGGATTTGAGCAGCTGTTCTATAAGGTTTGTGTCGGGAAAGTTATTTGCCTGGCACGTCAATCTGTTACTCTGTCCTTCTTCCTGTCCCTCTGTCCTTCTTCCTGTCACTCAGTCCTTCTTCCTGTCACTCAGTCCTTCTTCCTGTCACTCAGTTCTTCTTCCTGTCACTCTGTCCTTTTGTCCTTCTTCCTGTCACTTAGTCCTTCTTCCTGTCACTCTGTCCTTTTGTCCTTCTTCCTGTCACTCAGTCCTTCTTCCTGTCACTCAGTCCTTCTTCCTGTCACTCTGTCCTTTTGTCCTTCTTCCTGTCACTCTGTCTTTCTTCCTGTCACTCAGTCCTTCTTCCTGTCACTCTGTCCTTTTGTCCTTCTTCCTGTCACTCTGTCCTTCTTCCTGTCACTCAGTCCTTTTGTCCTTCTTCCTGTCACTCTGTCCTTCTTCCTGTCACTCTGTCCTTCTTCCTGTCACTCTGTCCTTCTTCCTGTCACTCTGTCCTTCTTCCTGTCACTCAGTCCTTCTTCCTGTCACTCTGTCCTTCTTCCTGTCACTCTGTCCTTCTTCCTGTCACTCTGTCCTTCTTCCTGTCACTCTGTCCTTCTTCCTGTCACTCTGTCCTTTTGTCCTTCTTCCTGTCACTCAGTACTTCTTCCTGTCACTCAGTCCTTCTTCCTGCCACTCTGTCCTTTTGTCCTTCTTCCTGTCACTCAGTCCTTCTTCCTGTCACTCAGTCCTTCTTCCTGTCACTCTGTCCTTTTGTCCTTTCCTGTCACTCTGACCTTCTTCCTGTCACTCAGTCCTTCTTCCTGTCACTCAGTCCTTCTTCCTGTCACTCAGTCCTTTTGTCCTTCTTCCTGTCACTCTGTCCTTCTTCCTGTCACTTTGTCCTTCTTCCTGTCACTCTGTCTTTCTTCCTGTCACTCTGTCCTTCTTCCTGTCACTCTGTCCTTCTTCCTGTCACTCAGTCCTTCTTCCTGTCACTCTGTCCTTCTTCCTGTCACTCTGTCCTTCTTCCTGTCACTCTGTCCTTCTTCCTGTCACTCAGTCCTCCTTCCTATCACTCAGTCCTTTTGTCTTTCTTCCTGTCATTCTGTCCTTCTTCCTGTCACTCAGTCCTTTTGTCCTTCTTCCTGTCACCATGACCTCTTCCTGTCACTCTGTCTTTCTTCCTGTCACTCTGTCCTTCTTCCTGTCACTCTGTCCTTCTTCCTGTCACTCTGTTCTTCTTCCTGTCACTCAGTCCTTCTTCCTGTCACTCTGTCCTTCTTCCTGTCACTCTGTCCTTCTTCCTGTCACTCAGTCCTCCTGCCTGTCACTCAGTCCTTTTGTCCTTCTTCCTGTCACTCAGTCCTTTTGTCCTACTTCCTGTCACTTAGTCCTTCTTCCTGTCACTCTGTCCTTTTGTCCTTCTTCCTGTCACTCAGTCCTTCTTCCTGTCACTCTGTCCTTCTTCCTGTCACTCAGTCCTTCTTCCTGTCACTCTGTTCTTCTTCCTGTCACTTAGTCCTTCTTCCTGTCACTCTGTCCTTTTGTCCTTCTTCCTGTCACTCAGTCCTTCTTCCTGTCACTCTGTCCTTCTTCCTGTCACTCTGTCCTTCTTCCTGTCACTCTGTCCTTCTTCCTGTCACTCTGTTCTTCTTCCTGTCACTCTGTCCTTCTTCCTGTCACTCTGTCCTTCTTCCTGTCGCTCTGTCCTTCTTCCTGTCACACTGTCCTTCTTCCTGTCACTCTGTCCTTCTTCCTGTCACTCTGTCCTTCTTCCTGTCACTCAGTCCTTTTGTCCTTCTTCCTGTCACTCAGTCCTTTTGTCCTTCTTCCTGTCACTCTGTCCTTCTTCCTGTCACTCAGTCCTTTTGTCCTTCTTCCTGTCACTCAGTCCATCTCTAATAACTGTGGCCTTGTGTGTTTATAGTTTATTCATTTCTGTGTGTTTATAGATTTCTGAAAACCCAAAATGTTCCAGGATATGTTTTTATGCCTCACTTTCTGTTTCTGTTAAGGAACATACTAATCATTTGTTGTCATTGGTCTAAACTGATGATTGATGACTGATGACTGAGGACTGTCTGTCAATATGCTATGTGTGGTTTGTGCTTTGACTTGGTCATGGTTTGCAGTGAAATGACAATATGTTTGTGTCTCTGTGTCCTAGGTCTCAACTCAGTGGTAGTCATGGTAGTGGTAGTCATGATAGTGGTAGTCATGATAGTGGTAGTCATGGTAGTGATAGTCATGGTAGTGGTAGTCATGGTAGTGGTAGTCATGGTAGTGTTAGTCATGGTAGTGGTAGTCATGGTAGTGGTAGTCATGATAGTGGTAGTCATGGTAGCGGCAGTCATGATAGTGGTAGTCATGGTAGTGGTAGTCATGATAGTGGTAGTCATGGTAGTGGTAGGCATGTTAGTGGTAGTCATGATAGTGGTAGTCATGATAGTGGTAGTCATGGTAGTGGTAGTCATGATAGCGGTAGTCATGGTAGTGGTAGTCATGATAGTGGTAGTCATGGTAGTGTTAGTCATGGTAGTGGTAGTCATGGTAGTGTTAGTCATGGTAGTGGTAGTCATGGTAGTGGTAGTCATGGTAGTGGTAGTCATGATAGTGGTAGTCATGGTAGCGGCAGTCATGATAGTGGTAGTCATAGTAGTGGTAGTCATGATAGTGGTAGTCATGGTAGTGGTAGTCATGATAGTGTTAGTCATGGTAGTGTTAGTCATGGTAGTGGTAGTCATGATAGTGGTAGTCATGGTAGCGACAGTCATGTTAGTGGTAGTCATGATAGTGGTAGTCATGGTAGTGGTAGTCATGATAGCGGTAGTCATGATAGTGGTAGTCATGGTAGTGGTAGTCATGGTAGTGGTAGTCATGATAGTGGTAGTCATGGTAGTGGTAGTCAAGGTAGTGGTAGTTTTGCATGTCATGGTTTTGATGTTACACATTGGACCAGGCAGTGTGTGTATTTGAATGGGAGTGAACTGCTTGCGGTTTAGATATACAATTGTTTTCAGTCTATTGCATTTAGTACTGAGTGAATATTTTATTTTTGCAAAGGAATTATCATTCTTGATTTTGTACAACTTTATTTGTTTACTGTGGTGCCCTAATGATTACTTATCGAAATCGCTATGCATGGTATTAAACCCTGTGACAGATCCTGACATCCCTGACCTTTAACCCTTGATCCTGTCCTCTATTTCCTGTTTGTGTCAGATGCTGGCCACCCTGCTGATCATCCGCCATTTTGTCCAGAACGTGAAGGAGGTGATGCAGCCTTATCTGTACGAGCGCCACAAGCTGGGCGAGCTCACCCTGCGCAGCGTCTGGGATCTGCTCCTCTCAGCCGTGCTCAAGTACTGCAGGCTGGCCGCAGGAAAGCCCCAGGCTTCACCCACCGACCAGGCCATGCCGGGCCCTGGCCTGAGGGGAACCAGACCCGGGGTGGGACAGCCTGACCGCAGGTAATGCTGACACAACGGCTTGTATTCATCCATGAAAACGCAACACGAGAGCTTCCTTTTTCAGACATGTTTCCTTGAGTGTAGTCAAGCCTATGTTTTGATTTGTTTGAGGATGTGTATTCACATTATTACATGGCTAACCCAATACAATAGTGTTATAGATAGTATGTGATTATATGACTACAGGCAAACCTTTCCTCTGTTCTGCAGGGAGAAGAAGTGTCTGAACGGGGGATGTGGGGTGCCTGAAGAGGAGGAGGGAGAGAGGGAGGAGGGGGACAGTGGGAGGTTCAGTGAGGGAGAGAATGAGGAATCGTCTGAGAGTCTGATAGACTGTGGCCTCAAGCTGAGGAAGGTCAGCTTCATAGAGAGGGGGGACAGGAAGTCGTCTGGAGGGGGCTGCATCCCCACAATGGAGGACAGTTTCTTGGAGGACGGCAGCCCCACTATGGTGGAGAAGGGGATGGATCCGGCATCGGTGTTCGAGACATATGATGATGACGATGACAATGGCGTCACTGAGACAAAGGACACGGGAGTTTCGGCCAATGAGAGTATGGCGGCTGCCCCGCTGCCTTCTGGGCCAGAGAGCACGGTGACGGTGCGTCATCGCAGAAGGCAGAGGAGTTTGGAGAGGGCAGACTCTAAAACCAAGCGGGAGTCATGGATCGACCCGCCAGAGGAACAGGAGAGTACGAGTCTGGCACAGGCTGAGATGGAGAGCTGCATGCAGACATATGAGGTAGGAAGACAGCACACACATGCACACACACACATACACACACATGCGCACACACAAACTAACTAATGAGCAGGCTCACTCACTATGTAACCTATGTCAACAATGCCAACTCTAAATAAACAATTCCATCGTCCCATATGAGACCAACTAGAGGGGTAACCATCCCTTTGTAGATCTATTTCCATTTCCATACTGAATCATGTAGCTGGGCATGTGTTCCTGTTACCATGGCCCGAGATTTACCCCATGCTCTCTCAGCCAAACTCATGCCTCTGTCCATCCATATGATACTACAATATATCCTGCCTAGAGTCCTTCACAAACTCTCATTTGATCCCTGAAGTGATTTGAGCTCTAAGCTGTTGATTGGTATTTGGGATGGCATGGATTGGTTTTGAGGTTACCTCTGGGAAAATACTTCTACTTATTCTATTGACTGCTGTGCTAACTTGAATGTAATTACTGTGTAAATCAAATCAAATCCAATTGTATTGGTCACATACACATGTTTAGCAGATGTTATTGAAGGTGTAGCGAAATGTAGTAGTTTCTTGCTCCAACAGTGCAGTAGTATCTAACAAGTAATATCTAACAATTTCACAACAATACACACAAATCTAAAGTAAAGTAATGGTATTAAGAATATATAAATATTTGGACGAGCAATGTCAGAGCGGCATAGACTAAAATACAGTAGAATAGAATAGAATACAGTATAGACATATGAGATGAGTAATGCAAAATATCCAATTTGTAAGTCGCTCTGGATAAGAGCGTCTGCTAAATGACTTAAATGTAAATGTCAATATTATTAAAGTGACTAGTGTTCCATTATTTAAGTGGCCAGTGATTTCAAATATATGTATATAGGGCAGCAGCCTCTAAGGTGCTAGTGATGGCTATTTAGCAGTCTGATGGCCTTGAGCTAGAAGCTGTTTTTCAGTCTCTCGGTCCCAGCTTTGATGCACCTGTACTGACCTCGCCTTCTGGATGATAACGGGGTGAACAGGCAGTGGCTCGGGTGGTTGCGGTCCTTGATGATCTTTTTGGCCTTCCTGTGACATCGGGAGCTGTAGGTGTCCTGGAGGGCAGGTAGTTTGCCCCCGGTGATGCGTTGGGCAGACGGTGGGGTCTGCGGTTGCGGGTGGTGCAGTTGCCGTACCAGGCGGTGATACAGCCCGACAGGATGCTCTCAATTGTGCATCTGTCAAAGTTTGTGAGGGTTTTAGGTGCCAAGACAATTTTTTTCAGCCTCCTGAGGTTTATCTTGGCCAGGTCACAGTTGTAAATGAGAACTTGTTCTCAACTAGCCTACCTGGTTAAATAAAGGTGAAATAAAAATACATAAAAAGAGGCGCTGTTGCGCCTTCTTCACCACACTGTCTGTGTGGGTGGACCATTTCAGTTTGTCAGTGACGTGTGCACCGAGGAACTTTAAGCTTTCCACCTTCTCCACTGTGGTCCCGTCGATATGGATAGGGGGGTGCTCCCTCTGCTGTTTCCTGAAGTCCACGATCAGCTCCTTTTGTTTTGTTGATGTTGAGTGAGAGATTATTTTCCTGACACCACACACCCAGGGCCCTCACCTCCTCCCCGTAAGCTGTCTCGTCATTGTTGATAATCAGGCCTACTACTGTTGTGTTGTCTGCAAACTTGATGATTGAGTTGGAGGCGTGCTTGGACACGCAGTCATGGGTGAACAGGGAGTACAGGAGGGGGCTGAGCACGCATCCTTGTGAACACACACCCATGTGTTGAGGATCAGCGAAGGGGAGGTTTTGTTTCCTGCCTTCACCACCAGGGGGCGGCCCATCAGGAAGTCCAGGACCCAGTTGCATAGGGCGCAGTTCAAACCCAGATCCTTGACTAGTTAGTCTCTCAAAGCACTTCATGATGACAGAAGTGAGTGCTACAGGGCGAGAGTCATTTAGTTCAGTTACCTTAGCTTTCTTGGGTACAGGAACAATGGTGTATATCTTGAAGCATGTGGGGACAGCAGACTGAGATAGGGATTGATTAAATATGTCCGTAAACACTCCAGCCAGCTGGTCTGTGCATGCCCCGAGGACGCGGCTAGGGATGCCGTCTGGGCCGTCCACCTTGTGAGGGTTAACACGGTTAAATGTCTTTACTCACGTCGGCCACAGAGAAGGAGCCCACAGTCCTTGGTAGCGGGCCGCGTCAGTGGCACTGTGTTATCCTCAAAGCAGGCGAAGGTGTTTAGCCTGTCCTGAAGCAAGACGTCAGTTTCCGCACGTGGATGGTTTTCCATTTGTAGTCCGTGATTGTCTGTAGACCCTACCACATACGTCTCATAGAAAATAGTATTTATGTAATACCACCAAAAACTGTAAATACATTGTATCTGTATCAACTGGCAGTACCACTGAACCATAAAAAAGGGACATTTACGTTAGGGTTTCTCTTGACGTCACTGCGAGGTTATCCATGAGTAGCTAGCTTCCCATGTGCAATTACAGTGCCCGTCAATAGTTTGTACACACATACTCATTCAAGGGTTGATCTTTCTTATTTACTATTTTCTACATTAGAAATAGTGAAGACATCAGAACTATGAAATAACACATATGGAATCATGTAGTAACCAAAAAAGCATTAAACAAAACAAATCATTTTTTGAACGGGATTATCATTTTTTTTTTTTTCTACTTTGCACATTCTTCCATTGCAAAACTACAATTCTAGTGTTTTACTTGCTATATTGTATTTACTTTGCCACCATGGCCTTTTTTGCCTTTACCTCCCTTCTCACCTCATTTGCTCACATCGTATATAGACTTGTTTATACTGTATTATTGACTGTATGTTTGTTTTACTCCATGTGTAACTCTGTGTCGTTGTATCTGTCGAACTGCTTTGCTTTATCTTGGCCAGGTCGCAATTGTAAATGAGAACTTGTTCTCAACTTGCCTACCTGGTTAAATAAAGGTGTTCTCAACTTGCCTACCTGGTTAAATAAAGGTGTTCTCAACTTGCCTACCTGGTTAAATAAAGGTGTTCTCAACTTGCCTACCTGGTTAAATAAAGGTGTTCTCAACTTGCCTACCTGGTTAAATAAAGGTGTTCTCAACTTGCCTACCTGGTTAAATAAAGGTGAAATAATTCTTTTTTTTTTTTAAATCATCTATCCATGTCACAGACAGTGCTGACTATCCCTTGTGTTTTTTGTCCCTTCCAGGACACCTTCCAGGACTACCAGGAGATGTTTGTCCAGTTCGGCTACGTAGTTCTCTTCTCCTCAGCCTTCCCCCTGGCGGCCATGTGTGCCCTCATCAACAACATCATCGAGATCCGCAGCGACGCCTTCAAGCTCTGTACCGGCCTGCAGAGACCCTTCGGCAAGAGAGTGGAGAGCATCGGACAGTGGCAGGTATGACTGAGGTACAGGTAGGACTGAGGGACAGGTAGGACTGAGGGACATGTAGGACTGAAGGAGAGGTAGGACTGAGGTACAGGTAGGACTGAAGGAGAGGTATGACTGAGGTACAGGTAGGACTGAGGTACAGGTAGGACTGAGGGACAGGTAGGACTGAGGGACAGGTAGGACTGAAGGAGAGGTAGGACTGAGGTACAGGTAGGACTGAAGGAGAGGTATGACTGAGGTACAGGTAGGACTGAGGTACAGGTATGACTGAGGTACAGGTAGGACTGAAGGAGAGGTAGGACTGAGTTACAGGTAGGACTGAGGTACAGGTAGGACTGAAGGAGAGGTATGACTGAGGTACAGGTAGGACTGAGGGACAGGTAAGACTGAGGGACAGGTAGGACTGAAGGAGAGGTATGACTGAGGGACAGGTAGGACTGAAGGAGAGGTATGACTGAGGGACAGGTAGGACTGAGGGACAGGTAAGACTGAGGGACAGGTAAGACTGAGGGACAGGTAGGACTGAGGGACAGGTAAGACTGAGGAACAGGTATGACTGAGGGACAGGTATGACTGAGGGACAGGCAGGACTGAGGTACAGGTATGACTGAGGTACAGGTAGGACTGAGGTACAGGTATGACTGAGGGACAGGTAAGACTGAGGGACAGGTAAGACTGAGGGACAGGTATGACTGAGGGACAGGTAGGACTGAAGGAGAGGTAGGACTGAGGTACAGGTAGGACTGAAGGAGAGGTATGACTGAGGTACAGGTAGGACTGAGGTACAGGTATGACTGAGGTACAGGTAGGACTGAAGGAGAGGTAGGACTGAGTTACAGGTAGGACTGAGGTACAGGTAGGACTGAAGGAGAGGTATGACTGAGGTACAGGTAGGACTGAGGGACAGGTAAGACTGAGGGACAGGTAGGACTGAAGGAGAGGTATGACTGAGGGACAGGTAGGACTGAAGGAGAGGTATGATTGAGGGACAGGTAGGACTGAGGGACAGGTAAGACTGAGGGACAGGTAAGACTGAGGGACAGGTAGGACTGAGGGACAGGTAAGACTGAGGAACAGGTATGACTGAGGGACAGGTATGACTGAGGAACAGGCAGGACTGAGGTACAGGTATGACTGAGGTACAGGTAGGACTGAGGTACAGGTATGACTGAGGGACAGGTAAGACTGAGGGACAGGTAAGACTGAGGGACAGGTATGACTGAGGGACAGGTAAGACTGAGGGACAGGTAAGACTGAGGGACAGGCAGGACTGAGGTACAGGTATGACTGAGGTACAGGTATGACTGAGGGACAGGTAGGACTGAGGGACAGGTAAGACTGAGGGACAGGTAAGACTGAAGGAGAGGTATGACTGAGGGACAGGCATGACTGAGGGACAGGCATGACTGAGGGACAGGTAGGACTGAGGGACAGGTAAGACTGAGGAACAGGTATGACTGAGGGACAGGTATGACTGAGGGACAGGTATGACTGAGGTACAGGTATGACTGAGGGACAGGTAAGACTGAGGGACAGGTATGACTGAGTGACAGGTAAGACTGAGGGACAGGTAAGACTGAGGGACAGGCAGGACTGAGGTACAGGTATGACTGAGGGACAGGTATGACTGAGGGACAGGTATGACTGAGGGACAGGTAAGACTGAGGGACAGGTAAGACTGAAGGAGAGGTATGACTGAGGGACAGGCATGACTGAGGGACAGGTATGACTGAGGGACAGGCAGGACTGAGGGACAGGCAGGACTGAGGGACAGGTATGACTGAGGGACAGATGAGATTGAGAGACAGGCAGGATTGAGGGACAGGCAGGATTGAGGGACAGGCAGGACTGAGGGACAGGTAGGACCTAGGAAAAGGCAGGACTGAGGGACAGGTATGACTGAGGGACAGGTATGACTGAAGGAGAGGTATGACTGAAGGACAGGTATGACTGAGGGACAGGTAAGACTGAGGGACAGGTAGGACTGAAGGAGAGGTATGACTGAGGGACAGGTAGGACTGAAGGAGAGGTATGACTGAGGGACAGGTAGGACTGAGGGACAGGTAAGACTGAGGGACAGGTAAGACTGAGGGACAGGTAGGACTGAGGGACAGGTAAGACTGAGGAACAGGTATGACTGAGGGACAGGTATGACTGAGGAACAGGCAGGACTGAGGTACAGGTATGACTGAGGTACAGGTAGGACTGAGGTACAGGTATGACTGAGGGACAGGTAAGACTGAGGGACAGGTAAGACTGAGGGACAGGTATGACTGAGGGACAGGTAAGACTGAGGGACAGGTAAGACTGAGGGACAGGCAGGACTGAGGTACAGGTATGACTGAGGTACAGGTATGACTGAGGGACAGGTATGACTGAGGGACAGGTAGGACTGAGGGACAGGTAAGACTGAGGGACAGGTAAGACTGAAGGAGAGGTATGACTGAGGGACAGGCATGACTGAGGGACAGGCATGACTGAGGGACAGGTAGGACTGAGGGACAGGTAAGACTGAGGAACAGGTATGACTGAGGGACAGGTATGACTGAGGGACAGGTATGACTGAGGTACAGGTATGACTGAGGGACAGGTAAGACTGAGGGACAGGTATGACTGAGTGACAGGTAAGACTGAGTGACAGGTAAGACTGAGGGACAGGCAGGACTGAGGTACAGGTATGACTGAGGGACAGGTATGACTGAGGGACAGGTATGACTGAGGGACAGGTAAGACTGAGGGACAGGTAAGACTGAAGGAGAGGTATGACTGAGGGACAGGCATGACTGAGGGACAGGTATGACTGAGGGACAGGCAGGACTGAGGGACAGGCAGGACTGAGGGACAGGTATGACTGAGGGACAGATGAGATTGAGAGACAGGCAGGATTGAGGGACAGGCAGGATTGAGGGACAGGCAGGACTGAGGGACAGGTAGGACCTAGGAAAAGGCAGGACTGAGGGACAGGTATGACTGAGGGACAGGTATGACTGAAGGAGAGGTATGACTGAAGGACAGGTATGACTGAGGGACAGATAAGACTGAAGGACAGGTATGACTGAGGGACAGGTAAGACTGAGGGACAGGTATGACTGAGGTAAAGGTATGACTGAGGGACAGGCAGGACTGAGGTACAGGTATGACTGAAGGAGAGGTATAACTGAGGTACAGGTAAGACTGAGGGACAGGTATGACTGGGGTACAGGTAAGACTGAGGGACAGGCAGGACTGAGGATAGGCAGGACTGAGGGACAGGCTGGACTGAGGGACAGGCTGGACTGAGGGACAGGCAGGACTGAGGGACAGGTAGGATTGAGAGACAGGTAGGACTGAGGGACAGGCAGGACTGGGGGACAGGTAGGACTGAGGGACTGGCAGGACTGAGGGACAGGCAGGATTGAGGGACAGGCAGGACTGCGGGACAGGCAGGACTGAGGGACAGGCAGGACTGAGGGACAGACAGGACTGGGGGACAGGCAGGACTGAGGGACAGGCAGGACTGAGGGACAGGTAGGACCTAGGAAAAGGCAGGACTGAGGGACAGGTATGACTGAGGGACATATGAGATTGAGGGACAGGCAGGATTGAGGGACAGGCAGGACTGAGGGACAGGTAGGACCTAGGGAAAGGCAGGACTGAGGGACAGATGAGACTGAGGGACAGGCCGGATTGAGGGACAGGCAGGACTGAGGGACAGGTAGGACCTAGGGAAAGGCAGGACTGAGGGACAGGTATGACTGAGGGACAGATGAGACTGAGGGACAGGCAGGATTGAGGGACAGGCAGCACTGAGGGACAGGTAGGACTGAGGGACAGGCAGGACTGAGGGACATATTGGTCAGTCAGAGGAGTGGGAATGGGAAACTGGTTATGCAAGGTCACAGAATGCACAGGCTGTTGTTGTAGCCCAGCACTATTATTTAATAAACAGAGACTTGTCCTTTCATAAAGCCTAATCATAGAGTTGGGTAAGCTTTATAGGCATGATGTTCTGTGTACATACAGTAAACCTGTCTGTGGTGTGTGTGTGTCTCTCTGCAGACAGCGATGGAGGCCATGGGTCTGATCGCCATCATAGTCAACTGTTACCTGATTGGTCAGTGTGGTCAGCTGCAGCGCCTCTTCCCCTGGCTCAGCCCTGAGATGGCCATCATCTCCATTGTCATCCTCGAGGTACATCCACTATTAAAGTCACTCACTGGACATCAGATACTGAGCCTTCACAAAGTATTCACACCCCTTGACTTGTTCCACATTTTGTTGTCTTACAGCCTGAATGGATTGAATAAAAATAAAATAAAATGTCACAAGCCTACACACAATACCCCATAATGTCAAAGTAGAATACATTTTTTGGACATTTTTACAAAGTAATAAAAAATAAAAAATTGTAATGTCTTGAGTCAGTAAGTATTTAACCCCTTTGTTATGGCAAACCTAAA
This sequence comes from Oncorhynchus nerka, assembly GCF_034236695.1. Taxonomy (NCBI): domain Eukaryota; kingdom Metazoa; phylum Chordata; class Actinopteri; order Salmoniformes; family Salmonidae; genus Oncorhynchus; species Oncorhynchus nerka. The sequence continues at coordinate 88,940,974 of NC_088419.1, read as the reverse complement.
TAACTTCAGGAGAACAAGTTTGCGTAACAAGTCACATAGTAAGTTGCATGGACCTGATAACAGTGTTTAACATGCTTTTTGGACCCCACACATACAATTATATGTAAGGTGAAGTGAATTTCAAACACTGATTCAACCACAAAGACCAGGTAGGTTTTCCAATGCCTTGAAAAGATGGGCACCTATTGGTAGATGGGTAAACATAGTTACACTTTGGATGGTGTATCAATACACCCAGTCACTACAAAGACACAAGCGTCCTTCCTACAGTATATCAAATCAATTTGTATTAGTCACATGCGACTATTACAACAGGTACAACCTTACAGTGAAATGCTTACTTACGAGCCCCTAACCAACAATGCAGTTTAAAAAATATGAATAAGAATAAGAAAAAAAAAAGGAACAAGTAATTAAAATAACAATAGCGAGACTATATACAGGGGGGTACCGGTACAGAGTCAATGTGGAGACTATATACAGGGGGTACCGGTACAGAGTCAATGTGGAGACTATATACAGTGGGTACCGGTACAGAGTCAATGTGGAGACTATATACAGGGGGTACCAGTACAGAGTCAATGTGGAGACTATATACAGGGGGTACCGGTACAGAGTCAATGTGGAGACTATATACAGGGGGGTACCGGTACAGAGTCAATGTGGAGGCTATATACAGGGTGTACCGGTACAGAGTCAATGTGGAGACTATATACAGGGGGTACCGGTACAGAGTCAATGTGGAGACTATATACAGGGGGTACCGGTACAGAGTCAATGTGGAGACTATATACAGGGGGTACCGGTACAGAGTCAATGTGGAGACTATATACAGGGGGTACCGGTACAGAGTCAATGTGGAGACTATATACAGGGGGTACCGGTACAGAGTCAATGTGGAGACTATATACAGGGGGTACCGGTACAGAGTCAATGTGGAGACTATATACAGGGGGTACCGGTACAGAGTCAATGTGGAGACTATATACAGTGGGTACCGGTACAGAGTCAATGTGGAGACTATATACAGGGGGTACCGGTACAGAGTCAATGTGGAGACTATATACAGGGGGTACCGGTACAGAGTCAATGTGGAGGCTATATACAGGGGTACCGGTACAGAGTCAATGTGGAGACTATATACAGGGGGTACCGGTACAGAGTCAATGTGGAGACTATATACAGGGGGTACCGATACAGAGTCAATGTGGAGACTATATACAGGGGGTACCGGTACAGAGTCAATGTGGAGGCTATATACAGGGGGTACCGGTACAGAGTCAATGTGGAGACTATATACAGGGGGTACCGGTACAGAGTCAATGTGGAGGCTATATACAGGGGGTACCGGTACAGAGTCACTATATACAGGGGTACCGGTACAGAGTCAATGTGGAGACTATATACAGGGGGTACCGGTACAGAGTCAATGTGGAGACTATATACAGGGGGTACCGGTACAGAGTCAATGTGGAGACTATATACAGGGGGTACCGGTACAGAGTCAATGTGGAGACTATATACAGGGGGGTACCGGTACAGAGTCAATGTGGAGACTATATACAGGGGGGTACCGGTACATGTTCATTGCGTGGGGGTACCAGTTAGTCGAGGTAATTGAGGTAATATGTAGGTAGAGTTATTAAAGTGACTATGCATATATAACAACAGAGAGTAGCAGCGGCATAAAAGGGGGGGGGGTCAATGCAAATAGTCTGGGTAGCCATTTGATTAGATGTTCAGGAGTCTTATGGCTTGGGGGTAGAAGCTGTTTAGAAGCCTCTTGGACCTAGACTTGGTGCTCCGGTACCTCTTGCCATGCGGTATCAGAGAGAACAGTCTATGACTATGGTGGCTGGAGTCCTTGACAATTTTTAGTTGTGTCATCTGCAAATTTAATGATGGTGTTGGAGTCGTGCCTGGCCATGCAGTCATGAGTGAGCAGGGAGTACAGGAGGGGACTGAGCACGCACCCCTGAGGGGCACCTGTGTTGAGGATCAGTGTGGCGCATATGTGTTGTTACCTACCCTTACCACCTGGGGGCGGCCCATCAGGAAGTCCAGGATCCAGTTGCAGTGGGAGGTGTTAGTCGATCTTAGTCCTGTATTGAGGCTTTGCCTGTTTGATGGTTCGTCAGAGGTTATAGCGGGATTTCTTATAAGCTTCCGGGTTAGAGTCCTGCTCCTTGAAAGCGGCAGCTTTCATCAACTGTTCAGCGGAGACTGCTTGAATCAGGCCTTCATGGTCGAATTTCTGCAAGGAAACTACTAGGACACCAATAATAAGAAGAAACTTGATTGGGCCAAGAAACACGAGCAATGGACATTAGACCAGTGGAAATTTGTCCTTTGGTTTGACGAGTCCAAATTTGAGATTTTTGGTTCCAACCTCCGTGTCTTTGTGAGACACAGAGTAGGTGAACGGATAATCTCTGCATGTGTGGTTCATACCGTGAAGCATGGAGGAGGAGGTGTGATGGTATGGGGGTGCTTTGCTTGTGACACTGTCTGATTTATTTAGAATTCAAGGCACACTTAACCAGCATTGCTTCCACAGCGATACGCCATCCCATCTGGTTTGCGCCTAGTGGGGCTATCATTTGTTTTTCCACAGGACAATGACCCAACACAAGAAGGAGAGTGATTGAGTGCTGCATAAGATGACCTGGCCTCCACAATCACCCGACCTCAACCCAATTGAGATGGTTTGGGATGAGTTGGGCCGCAGAGTGAAGGAAAAGCAGCCAACAAGTGCTCAGCATATGTAGGAACTCCTTCAAGACTGTTAGAAAATTTCAGGTGAAGCTGGTTGAGAGAATGAAAAAAATTTGCAAAGCTGTCATCAAGGCAAAGGGTGGCTACTTTGAAGAATCTCAAATATAAAAAATATATTTTGATTTGTTTAACACTTTTGCTTACTACAAGGCGAGACCCAGATGCAGACACAGGAGGCAGATGGTTGGAGTTTTACAATGTTTTATAATCCAAAGGGGTAGGCAAGAGAATGGTCGTGGACAGGCTAAAGGTCAAAACCAGTTCAGAGTCCAGGAGGTACAGAGTGGCAGGCTCATGGTCAAAGCAGGCAGAAGGGTCAGGCAGGTGGGTACAGAGTCCAGAAACAGGCAAGGGTCAAAACCAGATCAGAGTCCAGGAGGTACAGAGTGACAGGCTCGTGGTCAAGGCAGGCAGGATGGTCAGGCAGGTAGGATGGTCAGGCAGGTGGGTACAGAGTCCAGAAACAGGCAAGTGTCAAAACCGGGAGGACTAGAAAAAGTAGAATAGCATCATGCGTACAGGAAAAAATATGCTGGTTGTCTTGACTAAACATACAAGAGGAAGTGGCACAGAGAGACCGGAAACACAGGGATAAATACACTGGTTGTCTTGACTAAACATACAAGAGGAAGTGGCACAGAGAGACAGGAAACACAGGGATAAATACACTGGTTGTCTTGACTAAACATACAAGAGGAAGTGGCACAGAGAGACAGGAAACACAGGGATAAATACACTGGTTGTCTTGACTAAACATACAAGAGGAAGTGGCACAGAGAGACAGGAAACACAGGGATAAATACACTGGGGAAAATAAGCGACACCTGGAGGGGGTGGAGACAATCCCAGGAACAGGTGAAACAGATCAGGGCGTGACAATTAGTGTATTTTATTTATTATTTTCTTCCACTTTGACATTAGACTATTTTGAGTAGATCGTTGACAAATAAAATTACAATTAAATCAATTTTGTGTCACAACATAATGTGGAAATTCAAGGGGTGTGAGTACTTTCTGACAGGGCTGTAATGCCTAGGCTTTAACTCAGTAGGCTGATGGGGTTTTGAGTTGCATAGACCCATGTTTTTATGAGTTTTATGAGTCAGTCTCACACTGTTTCAGTGTTGGCAGGGTTAAATAGGGATTTTGTGGTAGTCTAACACAGCACTGGTCCAGAATTAGATTTAATTTACATCCTCTAATAGTTGAGGTGAAGATATATGGCTAGAAAACTGATCTCAGAGCAGCTCAACCTCTCAAACTGACAGCAACCCAGCAGGCCTTATAGAAGTGTTTCTTTAGAAGTCACCTCAGTGAGCTATGGTCCTCATACTGTCTTCCAAAAGACATATTTCAAACATTTATCATGACCTGCACCAATGTGTTTTGACATCAAGGCGTCCTCAGTCTACTAGCATGCTTTCAGGTGAGCTTAAGTCATCATAATATGACATATATCTGCTGTCTTATTTCATATGAACTTCCTCCTTTCTTTAAATCTTTCTTTGGTAATGTCAAAATATGTATATATTTTATCCCAGAGAAGGGATAGTCTTGCTCACCAGCCAGCAGCAGGTGTGTCTATGAAAGACTATGTTGAAGCCAACCACAGCTAACCTCAAATGCATCCTTTTCTGAGGTAGCTTTCAGCTCTACAACTTAGTGCCCATAGCAGTAAAGACGGTGAAGTTTTCTCTGAGGTGCTTCACTCCTGAGTATATCTGTGGGTGTTGATAAGGCAGATGGGTGCTGAGTGACGTGAACCCTAGTCTCAGCCAGTCACTGTACATACCTGTAGGAAAGGTCGAGTGTTACACAATCTCTGACACTCCGTCACACTACTGGTGGGGTGGGGGGGGGTCTCAACATACTAAATCAACACAGCACAGCAATGCAGCCAGTAAAAAGGTCACAGCTGTTGTTGTGTCCTCTTGCTTCATGGACAGCATAGGTCAGAGTGCAGTAGGCCCGATTTACGGATCACTGATTCAAAGAAAACTGATTCAAAGTAGACCACGCACTAGAGAGAGAGGAAGCAGACATTCATTTCTAATGCTTTAACGTTTTACGCAGTATATAAACTCAGCAAAAAAAGAAACGTCCCTTTTTCAGTACCTTGTCTTTCAAAGATAATTCATAAAAATCCAAATAACTTCACAGATCTTCATTGTAAATGGTTTAAACACTATTTCCCATGCTTGTTCAATGAAACATAAACAATTAATGAACATGCACCTGTGGAACGGTCGTTAAGACACTAACAGCTTACAGACGGTAGGCAATTAAGGTCACAGATATGAAAACTTAGGACACTAAAGAGGCCTTTCTACTGACTTTGAAAAACACCAAAAGAAAGATGCCCAGGGTCCCAGCTCATCTGCGTGAACGTGCCTAAGGCATGCTGTAAGGATGTTGTGCGTTACAAGGAAGACATCTTCCTCCCTCATGTGGTACCCTTCCTGCAGGCTCATCCTGACATGACCCTCCAGCATGACAATGCCACCAGCCATACTGCTCGTTCTGTGCATGATATCCTGCAAGACAGGAATGTCAGTGTTCCACCATGGCCAGCGAAGTGTCCGGATCTCCATCCCATTAAGCACATCTGGGACCTGTTGAATCAGAGGGTGAGGGCTAGGACCATTCCCCCCAGAAATGTCCGGGAGAGTGAGTGGGGTAACATCTCACAGCAAGAACTGGCAAATCTGGTGCGGCCCATGAGGAGGAGATGCATTGCAGTACTTAATGCAGCTCGAGGCCACACCAGATACTGACTGTTACTTTGGATTTTGACCCCCCCCCCCTTTGTTCAGGGACACATTACTCCATTTCTGTTAGTCACATGTCTGTGGAACTTGTTCAGTTTATGTCTCAGTTGTTGAATCTTGTTATGTTCATACAAATGGACTTGACAAGGTGTCAGAACAGCCTCGGTTCGTCGGGGCATGGACTCGACAAAGTGTCAGAACAGCCTCGGTTCGTCGGGGCATGGACTCGACAAAGTGTCAGAACAGCCTCGGTTCGTCGGGGCATGGACTCGACAAGGTGTCAGAACAGCCTCGGTTCGTCGGGGCATGGACTCGACAAGGTGTCGAAAGCCACAGGGATGCTGGCTCATGTTGACTCCAATGCTTCCCACAGTTGTGTCAAATTTGTTGGATGTCCTTTGTGTGATGGCCCATACTTGATAGACATGGGAAACTGTTGAGTGTGAAAAACCCAGCAGCATTGCAGTTCTTGATACAAACTGGTGAGCCTGGCACCTACTGCCATACCCCGTTCAAAGGCACTGAAATATTTTGTCTTGCCAATGTTTGAATGGCACACATCACAATCCATGTCTCAGGTGTCTCAAGACTTAAACATCCTTCTTTAACCCCGTCTCCTCACCTTCATCTTTAACCCCGTCTCCTCACCTTCATCTTTAACCCCGTCTCCTCACCTTCATCTACACTGATTGAAGTGGATTTAACAAGTGACATAAATAAGGGATCATATCTTTCACCTGGATTCACCTGGTCAGTCTATATCATGGAAAGGTCAATGTTTTTTATACTCAGTATGTACTATATATACTGTATATCTCCTCTCCCCTGCCCCTCTCACTCTCTCTCTCCCTTTCTCTTTCCCCCTTTTTCTCTCTCTCTCTCTCTCTCCCCTCTCTCTCTCCCTCCCATCTCTCTTTCTGTTTCTCTCTCACAGCACTTTGCCGTCCTGCTGAAGTACATCATTCACATAGCAATCCCAGACATCCCCAGCTGGGTGGGGGAGGAGATGGCCAAACTGGAGTACCAACGCAGGGAGGCTTTTAAGGTAAATTGTTACAATGGCTTATTTTGTCCATGCCTGAATCACATTGGTGTTGTGAGCAATTCATTCTATCAATCAAGCAATAATCAATCAAATTGATTTATAAAAACCTTTTTACATCACCAGTTGTTACAAAGTGACCCAGTAACCCAAAGTGAAACAGTAAGCCGGCCTAGACCTCAAAGAGCAAGCAGAAGCAGATTGGGTAGGAAAACTCTCCAGGAGGAAGAAACGTAGAGAGGAAACTGGCTCAGAGGGCTATCCTCTTCTGGCTGTACCTGGTAGAAGTTAAGATTGAAAATGACTACCAAGGCCAGATAGTTTCACAGTTCAGAGTGTGCACATGTTTGTCAGACTGTGATTGCGTGAGTTGTTGTAGCGGTTGTTAATCTCCCTACAGAAGCACGAGCGGCAGGCGCAGCAGCACTACCAACAGCTACAGAGGAGGAAGAGAGAGGAGGAGGAGAGGCAGAGGCAGACGGAGCACCAGGCTCGCAGGGAGAGGGAGAGAGATGAGGGGAAGGACTCCTCCGGGGGAGACCACCACCACGACAAGAGCCACGGGGGGAAGTCCCGCTCTGGAGGGGGTGGAGGTGGGGACAAGCCCAAGAGGCCCAGCTCCCTCCTGGCCAACAACAACGTGATGAAGCTCAAACTGATCACCCCCTTACAGAGCAAGTTCTCCTCCGGCAGCGCACGATCCCCTCAGTCTCCCACAGGAAACGAACCCAAGCTCCCCGGGTTCCTCAGCTTCAAGTTCCTCAAGTCGCCTGAGAATAAGAAGGAAGCGGCTGCTGCCGCTGCAGCTGCAGCCACGGCAACGAATACCACGACGACCGCGACCGCCCCCGGCGGTAACCAGGAGCGGTCTCAGTCGCCGAGCAAGTCGTTCAACCCTGGGAAACTATTTAACTTTGGGAAGTCAGAGGGGGGCTCCTGTGTGAATGGGTCCCAGTTACCCCGACCAGGGGAGGGTTCCCAGGGATCTGACAAACAGCTCACCAAGTCTGACCTGAATGGGGTGCCGGACGAAATCCCCTCGCCTGGAGGGGATGAGGGGGAGAACGGACACCACACAGACTCCTCAGACCCTAAAGTCTAGGCTCTCTTTGGATAGGGAGATGACAAACTACTATGAGAACTTAACTTAATATATCTACTAGAAGGAGAAATGTATGGGGAGAAAAGGTCAAGCCTCTCTCTGTGCTGTCTGGATCTGAGGTTGTGTATGAAGACGCCGCCTGAGGGCTGTGGGGGGGACTAATGGTAATGATGATGGGATGTGTGGGTCTGCATTGTTGCTGTTGCTGAGAGACTTTCAGGCTTAATGGTGAAGACATAACCCACCCTTTTACCCGTGGCCACACACACGCGCACACATACACACACACACGCACACACACACACATAGAATCCTCTTTTGTCTGCAATACATATAGAAATGCATGAGCTGCATTTCTGATACTTTCCGAGCATTTTCCAAAAAAAGGAGAGCAGTGTTTCTTGATTTATTCTATTCTGAAAATTGTAAGCATCCTGGTGGCCATCTTGCCACTGAAACATAACATCCTGGTGGCCATCTTGCCACTGAAACATAACATCCTGGTGGCCATCTTGCCACTGAAACATAACATCCTGGTGGCCATCTTGCCACTGAAACATAACATCCTGGTGGCCATCTTGCCACTGAAACATAACATCCTGGTGGCCATCTTGCCACTGAAACATAACATCCTGGTTTCGAAGGTCAGAAGAAAAAAATGGATTGGTGTGTGTGAATCAAAAGCATAATGAGACCTTTCACAGTCACCACACAATGGTGGCCTGATATCAGACTCACTTTTAACTGTGACGGTCGATCGGCTTTTCTACTTAATACGAACCGGCTGTGCTAGCCGAGCAATATCAAATCAGTGTTTCAAATCTGAGCAGTACTGCAAAACACGTCCAGTTCTTTGTTTTTCACCCACACTCTCATCTGAAGGCATACGTGAGCAGTCGTGAGTTTTGTATATACAGTACATCCCATGAAAACAACGGCAATATCTGAAGTGTATGTCTGACACAGTGCGTGGGAAACAGGATGTTGTGTTTGACGTTGTGAAAGGCAAAGATGAAAATCGTTTGATAAAAGACAGGCTTTGTCTTGCATCAGTATGAGAGAGAGAGAATGAAAGAGTTGTTTTGACTGATGCCACAGGATGTTGATGTGGATTATACAGTACACGGTATGTATCATGGAAAGTCTGGGTTCCTGTAGTTTACTGTGTGCCATTCTAATCTCTCTCCATTCAAGCCTGCAGAGAGACATTCTACACAGTATACTAATGGCTCTCCATTTCAGCACACAGATCTGACTAGATTTAGTGAGTAGACTAGACATAGAAAGAGAGAAGATTTGCACTAAACTCTGACGTTCTGCACTGAGACAGCAGGTGTAAGGAAGAACTATACCGGTCTGCCTCACAACACAACATAACATATACAAACGTTGGATTTTATTATCGCTAGTATCTTGTACTGTAGATGCTGTCATTTCATCCGACATCCCTAGTTCCTAAATCCCAGGTGGCTGCTGGTCCCCATCCATTCATTTGAGAGCTGATAATATATTTTCTATTGTTTATTATATTTATTTCCAATGGAATTTGTTGCCAAAGCATCACCTTTCTGACAACACTGGCAGTGATAGCATAGAGATGACAGATTTCTAAATTCCTTTTGTAAACCAATCCAAAGGGATTATTCAACCGTTTTATTTGTGGCCAGAGGATGGTGCCAGAGTACAAGACAGTGTTTTATATATCTAATTTAGAGTAGGATGAAGTGACCCCAAGGTCAGTTTTGCGTTCCCCAACCCTATTGCTAACGTTAGGATTTGGGGACGTTAATCTGATGTTACATCTGTGTTTATGAACTCATATTAAATCCCAGTCTTCATTGAAAAAAAAGAACCATGGCAAGTGAGATTCAGCACAGCGTTAGAGAGACAGAAACATGAACTATGCACCTCCACTATGCACCTCCACTTCATCCTCTCTGGCTAAGATCTTTGCAATAATACAATGTTAGAGGGACAGTGGCACAGACACAACGCTAGTCTATTACTGGTCCATACCTTCAGTACTCCACCTCTTCAGACTGTGTTCCACCAATAGGATCTCTTAGTACTCCATCTCTTCAGACTGTGTTCCACCAATAGGATCTCTTAGTACTCCATCTCTTCAGACTGCGTTCCACCAATAGGATCTCTTAGTACTCCATCTCTTCAGACTGCGTTCCACCAATAGGATCTCTTAGTACTCCATCTCTTCAGACTGCGTTCCACCAATAGGATCTCTTAGTACTCCATCTCTTCAGACTGTGTTCCACCAATAGGATCTCTTAGTACTCCATCTCTTCAGACTGCGTTCCACCAATAGGATCTCTTAGTACTCCATCTCTTCAGACTGTGTTCCACCAATAGGATCTCTTAGTACTCCATCTCTTCAGACTGCGTTCCACCAATAGGTTCTCTTAGTACTCCATCTCTTCAGACTGCGTTCCACCAATAGGATCTCTTAGTACTCCATCTCTTCAGACTGCGTTCCACTACCTAATATAGGGTCTCCAGCTGACCTGGATTCTCAGTGTGGGTATCAATAGGGAACATCCCATCACTCCATCTGGGCTGAAACACACACACACACACCTCCTGTCTGAAATAGAAAACCTGATCTTAGGAAGCTCCCCTGGTACTATATTCTCTTAATCTTTGATCATCTCTCTCTGTGCTTTAAATATGAGGTTAACTAAAATGCCTGTCAAATATGCATTTTGGCCTAAAACATACATAGCCTTCTGTCATTTAGCATGGATTGCCTATCTATAATGTACTTCAAGCTACAACATAATGGCAAGGCTCATGCTTCTGCATTGAGACTGAATATAGCATTTTCATGAACATAGTGGCAACGATAAGAATTGAGCTCTGACTTACTGAACTAGTTATGGTAGTTACAGCTCTGACTGACTGAACTAGTTGTGGTAGTTACATCTCTGACTGACTTAACTAGTTGTGGTAGTTACAGCTCTGACTGATTGAACTAGTTGTGGTAGTTACAGCTCTGACTGACTGAACTAGTTGTGGTAGTTACAGCTCTGACTGACTGAACTAGTTGTGGTAGTTACAGCTCTGACTGACTTAACTAGTTGTGGTAGTTACAGCTCTGACTGATTGAACTAGTTGTGGTAGTTACAGCTCTGACTGACTGAACTAGTTGTGGTAGTTACAGCTCTGACTGATTGAACTAGTTGTGGTAGTTACAGCTCTGACTGACTGAACTAGTTGTGGTAGTTACAGCTCTGACTGATTGAACTAGTTGTGGTAGTTACAGCTCTGACTGATTTAACTAGTTGTGGTAGTTACAGCTCTGACTGACTGAACTAGTTGTGGTAGTTACAGCTCTGACTGATTTAACTAGTTGTGGTAGTTACAGCTCTGACTGACTGAACTAGTTGTGGTAGTTACATCTCTGACTGACAACTAGTTGTGGTAGTTACAGCTCTGACTGACTGAACTAGTTGTGGTAGTTACAGCTCTGACTGATTGAACTAGTTGTGGTAGTTACAGCTCTGACTGATTGAACTAGTTGTGGTAGTTACAGCTCTGACTGACTGAACTAGTTGTGGTAGTTACAGCTCTGACTGATTGAACTAGTTGTGGTAGTTACAGCTCTGACTGACTGAACTAGTTGTGGTAGTTACAGCTCTGACTGACTGAACTAGTTGTGGTAGTTACAGCTCTGACTGATTGAACTAGTTGTGGTAGTTACAGCTCTGACTGACTGAACTAGTTGTGGTAGTTACAGCTCTGACTGATTGAACTAGTTGTGGTAGTTACAGCTCTGACTGACTGAACTAGTTGTGGTAGTTACAGCTCTGACTGACTGAACTAGTTGTGGTAGTTACAGCTCTGACTGACTGAACTAGTTGTGGTAGTTACAGCTCTGACTGATTGAACTAGTTGTGGTAGTTACAGCTCTGACTGACTGAACTAGTTGTGGTAGTTACAGCTCTGACTGATTGAACTAGTTGTGGTAGTTACAGCTCTGACTGATTTAACTAGTTGTGGTAGTTACAGCTCTGACTGACTGAACTAGTTGTGGTAGTTACAGCTCTGACTGACTGAACTAGTTGTGGTAGCAGTAGCAGTTACATGGGATTTGAGCTGAAAAGGCACTTCAAGGCAATAAGGAAAGAGAAATAGCAGTTTGTGTGGGAGTGAGTGACGTTTGATCTCATCATCACATTTCCTCCTCCCTCTACAGCCAATTAAGTCATTATAAGGATACCATTTGTTTAATATCGTCAGCATCATCATACATTTGTGAATAATGCCAAATAACTAGGCCACGGATGAGAGACACGACTGAGACATTTCTCATTTACTGTAGTGAAGCAGATGCTGTCAGACAAGTGTTTGATTAGATGATCTGTCGTAGGCCATTGTCAGTAACAATCATCCACGGTACACCTGCCTGCTGTGCCTCTGGAACACACTGGCTTGGTTTCTGGGTTTGTTTCACCTTTGATACAGGTTAATAACTTTAATAGTTCTGAGTGGCTTCCTCTATTTCCCCCCATCTCTGATGGAAAAGAACTGAACATGTCAAAGTAAATCCCCAGCAGGCAACCAACATCTTGCTTTGACCTGGCCTTCCTTTTTCACATCGGTGCAGACGAAGGAAAGGGGACAAAGAGCTAAGTAAGACTATTGAGATGCAGCCTTTGTTGGGTCAGCGGCCATCATGGTTCGTGACCTTTGGTCTCACTGGACACGTTAACCCTTGTGGTTAAGTTTTATCAGACAGAGCTACTTTACTGAAGTAGAGAAACGGCTCATGTCATTTCAAACGGGTAGGAAGTGCTCTGAACGACCTTTACCTTTTGATGTTCTATCACTGCACTGCTTAGTTACGAATGCTTAGAATGGCTGTGAGATGAGAGCAGAGGGAATTTTGTTAATGTGACATTGTTTGGGACAGTTGTCTAAATCCAGTCTCTAAAGCAGTGTTACTTTACAGTATTGGTTTGATGGGATAGCCTGACGGGGAGGGGTAACTGTAGCCTCATCGTTGAACTGGACAGTAAAAAGTGGATGAGGTGAGATGTACTGTACACCTACTACCAGTATGTAGAACCCTTCCCTTTATACCGTTCTAACTAAATAAAACATCTTCATAACAGCCTCACTAACTGACCAGACATCATGTGCTCTTCCAATGTACCACTGTACAAAAACAAAAAAAATATTTTCAAGAAAAATATGATACTGGGAAATGGGATTATTTATTTATTTTAATTTATTTTGTCATATTTTTGTAAGATCTGAAATATAGATAATAAAACAATTTTAAATTGAAATGTGTTATTATTGTTTACACACAAAATATAAAAGTGTGAAACAAATGTACAATTTACATTGAAACAATAACATGACAACGAACATTACTTTTTGTTCACTGCTTTTATTGGAGCGAAGCTGAAAATAAAGTTTTACCGAATATACAATAAAACAGGGTGAAGCATAGAGTGGATATTCAGAACAGTCTAGTCTAGCAGAAGCATAGAATGGATATTCAGAACAGTCTAGCAGAAGCATAGAATGGATATTCAGAACAGTCTAGTCTAGCAGAAGCATAGAGTGGATAGTCAGAACAGTCTAGTCTAGCAGAAGCATAGAGTGGATATTCAGAACAGTCTAGTCTAGCAGAAGCATAGAGTGGATATTCAGAACAGTCTAGTCTAGCAGAAGCATAGAATGGATATTCAGAACAGTCTAGTCTAGCAGAAGCATAGAGTAGATAGTCAGAAGTCTAGTCTAGCAGAAGCATAGAGTGGATATTCAGAACAGTCTAGTCTAGCAGAAGCATAGAGTGGATATTCAGAACAGTCTCGTCTAGCAGAAGCATAGAGTGGATATTCAGAACAGTCGAGTCTAGCAGAAGAGTAGAGCATGGCTTTACGCTTCAATGGCAGGTACAGTAGGAAACTCACATCGATTGCAGCATCTGGAGCTGAGGGGAAAATAGACTTGCCGTGACTTTGTTGGGCAGCGTAAACATTAACAAAGGTCTGGGGCCTGTTCAGAAGGGTCCAACATAAAAGTCCAAGGAAATGTATAATATAGAGCAGATTACTACTCATGTCAGCTCTTTTCATTACATTTCTATCTGCAGCATTCTGAATAACCTCCAGAATTCGGTGTAGTATTGTACAGTAGTACAACACCGGTACAAGCTGAACCTCTGGAACAAGGCAGGATGGCGACTGCACCTTTCTGTTCATCCATGGCAGTGGTCTGTTACTTACATACCACAGGAGACTGCCGAGGGGAGGACGGCTTGTAATAATGCCCGGGAACGGAGCAAATGGAACGGCATCAAACACATGGAAACCACGTGTTTTATGTACTTAATACCGTTCCACTGATTCCGCTCCAGCCATTACCAAGAGCCCATCCTCCCCAATTAAGGTGCCACCAACCTCCTGTGGTACATATCCCTGTATCCTCATCTTCACACAACCCCCCCCCCCCAGGAAGTTGTCAAAAACAGACATGCAAGGCAACCATTAGGTATCAGTGCTTCTCAACATTTACACATGAAATACTTATTATAGCTATGTAGCTACATATAGATTTATTTGACAAAAGTCAGATGCAATGTCATTTTTCCTTAGAGAAATATAAAGCCTAGATCTTAATATCTAACAGCTGCCACTGGCTATAGTATTTACACAGGTCTTCATACTGAATACAACATTCTCTCGCTACCCCTCATATTGACATAGACATTCTTTGCTCTACCTCTGCTATCACTTGGTTGTGCTGGTAAGATGAGATCTTCACAAAAATACATAATGGGTACATGGATTGCAGTGTAAACAAATTCCAAACAATTCTGGTAAAGTGAGTAGTCAACACCTGGTGACTAAAACAATTTGTCTTGTCATTCTATAATACCTTTTTTAACAGCGTACATTGGCAGAAAGCAGCAAACATTCAAACTAAGCTAGTAAGCTGTTGAGTCACTTGTCATGTTATCCCGATTGACCAGTAGGGGGCAATACATGAAAGAATCCATTCCTAAAATGGTACAGTAAAACAAGCCAGCACAAACTTCAAAACACACACATATTCAGAACAGAATCATGGAAGATAATGCATATTGAACATTAACACAAGTCCGGGAGGTGGGGGTAGTTTCTTCCCCTGTTGTGGTGGCCGGGTTGTGGCAGGCAGCAGTTGACAATCACAATCACTCGGGTCTGCAGAAGCGAACTGTGGAAAGGTGTTGCAGTGCCCCCATGAGGCCAAGGCTGGGCAGTGCCCCCATGAGGCCAAGGCTGGGCAGTGCCCCCATGAGGCCAAGGCTGGGCAGTGAAGCTGAAAACAACACTGGACACTGGAGGTAACAACAACAAAAAATTAAATAAAATGTGTCTTTCCCAAACCAGGGCGGACTCTTTCTCAGATTGTTTTGTCTTCATGTCTGTCATGGTGAGCCTGTCCGTGTGCTTCCTCCACAGATGCACGCATCCGTACACACACACACTCCTAAGAGTCCTCATTCATCTCTTGGCTATCTGTCCTGGCGATTTTGCGTGGAGGTGCTGGACTCCCTCCCTCTCCTTGCTCCTGTTCCCTCTTCTTTGCTGCGTTCTGTTCAACAGAGAGGGAAAATATAGTACAGTCACTCACTAAACTGAAAGCATGGACACATGCTTCGCTCCACAAAGTTGATGTTCCCGTTTAAGAGTGAGCATGGCTGACCATGCTTCCCTGTGCCCTGGTCTGTGATAGGTTACAACTGTTGTTGCTGCACGACACCTTACATTCACACCTGGATAGCATCTATCTATTCAGAAACCCGAACCCTCCTATCAACCTCACCTTTTTGTCCCAGTGATGATGAAGGTAGCGCAGGAGGATATTGGTTTTCTCTGTGACAATAACTGGTAAGTAAAAGAGAATTTCAAACCTCAAGATTTCATCCCCATCTCAAAACCATAGTTCTATTTCTGGCAGTATATTTTCCCCAAGAAAAGCTAAATAAATAAAATGTCCATGAAGTCTGTCCTCTCGACTAAGAATGGAGGTACTTACTCTGTTCTGAGGGGTACTCACGTGTCGGGAGGTACACGGACGGTCTTCGGTTCTGTAAAAAGCAATTCATAGAGATTCAGATGGAGCCAGACTTATGTTCATCTCTTTCACATGTAAAATGTTCTCATGGTCTACGCTCACCGATGCTTTACACACAGAGTCTGCATGGAACCGACTGAAGTTGCTCTTGTTGTAAACGGGGAGACCCTTTAAGAAATCCGCCTTTAGGAAAAGAAAAGTATTTTGGTTTGTGTTGTATGGGTAAAGCTGTAGGCTGAACCCAAACAGACAATTTTGCAGAGCATCTTCCATCCTGTAACTCAAGGGTGACCAAGCCTCCTGCCCTGCAGGATGTCTAGGTTGACCTCTAGCTAAATATGAAGGATGCTCTAAACCCCATTTGACATCGCTAGACAAAGTGAGAAGCAAAGAATACTATCGTTTGGGAATTACGTGTCCTCCCAAGTCACCATGACATGGGTGGGGTACACCCCTGCCCTGCTCGAAACGGGGGGCTGATGCCATGGGTGGCTGACACTGGGCGTTCCCTGTCTGTCTGTTTGGTGGATTCTTTCTGGCTATTCTTTTCGGCTAGCTAAGATACAAGTTAGCCAAGTATTCAATGGAAACATGAATGTTACCAAGAAGACAGATAGCAAGCTAGATAATTAGTTGAGATCATACGATTAAAACAACTCAGATAAAAAGCCACATGATAAGATCATGACATTTGCTAGCATTACGCTAACTAGCCAAGCTGCCATAACTAAGTTGTCAAGCTAGCTGCCTTCTCTTCACAAAATGTTTTGTCGTTAAATTAGCTACCTTATCCATGGTTTTCCCTTTTTAGTGTCCCACGACGAGACTTCGACTGATATCTTGCAGATGGATAGATAATATGGCAGGTAGCTCGCCAAAACAGTTAGCTTTGGCTAGCCAACGTTTATGAAATCCTCCACATTCACTTGTTACTGGAATCACGCTGTTGTAAACATTATTGTGTCCAATTATACCACCTGTAATCATTAAACACACCGCATAAAGTAAAGTGAGGCTCATGGCCATAAATACATGTAAACTGCTTTGCTTCGTGGCTAACTCTTTAGCATGATGGTAGCTAAATGCTGCATTTACAGCACCAACCCTAAGCATAACCATTGGCTATTAACCTATCCCACGTGATCTAAGACCACGATATATCGTATCGTAATTGGACAGAAAGCTGTCTATCATTTTTTTTTTCACCCAAAAACTTGGGATAGGTTGACAGATAATGGCAGGGAAGAATGAAAGTGATGCATCCAGTCGATTCCTTTCTCTCATTGATCTAACATATATATGGAACGTGCTTTAACCCGTCCAGTTCTTTCTCACTAGTGCAAGGATACTGGACCTTAATGAGACATGGGTTTGCTTTGTAAGTAACCGCACTCTATTGGCACTCTGCTTCACTGCTATTGTGTGAAGGCCATGAGATATTCTACTTTTAATTACACATGTAGGGTAATAAACATGGTATACAGCTATCCCATAAAACTGTTTAAATAAATTGATGTAGGGCCTATAACATGCAATTGCAGCAAATGTATATACTTTATTTGAGACTTGTGTAGCTGCTCAGTCTGTGATCATTTCTGTGGTAGGCCTATGTGTGAAACATGGCTGTGAATAGGCCGTTACCAGGGCATCATGCTTCTGTCTCTGAGTGACTGCTGGTTTATGGAAGGTCTGCCTGGTCTTGCCTCTCTGGCATCTGGATCCCCTGGTAACTGTTCCTTAGCAACAAACCCAATAGCAACTGCATCAGCCACAGTTGTCAGCTAGAGGAGGACGAGGAGAGAGGAAGATGGGTGGTATTATGATTATGGAAACATGTAGCATTTTCCCTATACACTTGTTTGGAAACCAATGGGATTTATTGGCTTTATCAGTTACAATTTCAAATGTGTTCTGGTGTAAATGGAAACAGCTAAGCAGTTTTTACTGAAATTGTACTTTTCAGGGACTGTTTATCAGGGACTGTTTACCCCTTTATCAGTTGTGTGTCAGCTAGGAGGTGAACTAAGTGGCACACACTGTTCCCAATGTATCGTGTATAGGGTGCCATCTCCATGGAGACAGCTGGGCTGGTTCATTCACAGTGCAGCACTGTAGGGAGAATATGACCTACACTTAATTATATGCGTCTTGCAGGGGTATATTTTGGAAGAGTTCTGCTCGCAAAGTATGCTGCATATTCCAATACGTATTAAAGATTTTCTATCGTTAGTAGCAACGGGTCTACATGTTATGTATTGGTCGGCTGGTGGCGGCACTGTTGTGTCGAGAGCTGGTTCTCTCGCACGTCAATCAAGCGGTAGGGGGCAGCTCCATAATGCGGATACAGGACGAGCGTATGGAACAGTTGGACAAGCGTGAACTGTGCGCTTTATAGATAAAAACCTGCACATGTAGACACCTGGCGTGCGCGTCTACTATGCGTCCACGGGCACGTTCAAGATGCAATGGAATTGATAAACGCGCCTTTCTTTTAAATTGTAGTAGTAATGTCAACTAGCGAGTGAGAATGTTGAGAACAGTGCTGCAGACTCAAATTAGATTCGTTTATTGGATTGGCTGCAACAGATTATAGAGCTCCTGTTTCGAAGACGCGGTATACGAGAAAGACGCGTATTATCTAATAATTGTACCCCTGTGGACGTCGAAAAAAATAAGGTAAGAGTCTTCGTTTTTGAGAAACAAGAATGTAGGGGTATGAAGCTTGCTGTATGATTATGATTAAAAAGGAACACGCACCGTGGAAATGGGCAGATCTGCTAAACCAATTGCGTAACACATTCTCAGAATTTAATTAGCATAAATCAAATACCAAAATGGGATGTGATATGACATGTGTAAAGTGCCATGGCTGATCTAATGTATCTTGTAAACTGGTGAACAAAGGCGGATAAACATGCTGGCATTCGCTGTGTATTTGTCGCATCAGACGCTCGTTCAGTTTCCCATTCAGACCGGCAGTGCGCAGTCTGCGCACGCTCGGTTGTTTTCCATACTAAGGAATGGAGTCCTAGAAAATGGAATAGTAGTAAAGACAAAAATGGTTCTGTGCACACCCCTATTGCATGATATTTCCTGAGATAATATTGTACATTCCTGGTTGAGGTTTTCAAAATAAGCTTGGATGCTAAATATTTAATGATTTAAAAAAATAAATAATTATAAAACTAGATAAAGAAGACATAGTCATTAAAATAATGTTCCAGACTACCTTTAGGGTGT
The DNA here is from genome assembly GCF_034236695.1 of Oncorhynchus nerka. Classification (NCBI taxonomy): domain Eukaryota; kingdom Metazoa; phylum Chordata; class Actinopteri; order Salmoniformes; family Salmonidae; genus Oncorhynchus; species Oncorhynchus nerka. Next base: position 88,921,962 of record NC_088419.1, on the reverse strand, counting down.
CTTTTGTGTTTAATGTCACACCAACTGTGTTTGATTGGTTTTATGACCTACTTTTTTTTAATGGTTTGTTTTCAAGACAAAGCTCCTATACTATAGATTGTTTTGAAGATGTCAACCAGCGATAGGTCAAGTGAAGTGTTGCTTTCTATTGATTGGACCCTCCAGCTGACACCAGTCCATTGGAGGACAAGGAACAAATTCTCAGCAGCATTTAGAAATGACTGTGTTTTTAGTAGCAAATAGACTTCTCTCTTGGTTGGTCAACTTGGCCTTGGTTTAATACAGAACCTATTGCTTACGATATACATGAATTTACAGCCTGAACACCAGATTTTAGCATCTTATTTAATACCAGTCTATTGCACCAAACTACATGGTGTGGTTAAGATAGTGGTCAGAAAATGGGGTAGTGATACCAGTGAGACCTTACAGGGCTGCTTTGACTCTGCCGGCGGGCTGCTTTGACTCTGCCGGCGGGCTGCTTTGACTCTGCCGGCGGGCTGCTTTGACTCTGCCGGCGAGCTGCTTTGACTCTGCCGGCGGGCTGCTTTGACTCTGCAGGCGGGCTGCTTTGACTCTGCCGGCGGGCTGCTTTGACTCTGCCGGCGGCCTGCTTTGACTCTGCCGGCGGCCTGCTTTGACTCTGCCGGCGGCCTGCTTTGACTCTGCCGGCGGGCTGCTTTGACTCTGCCGGCGGGCTGCTTTGACTCTGCCGGCGGGCTGCTTTGACTCTGCCGGCGGGCTGCTTTGACTCTGCCGGCGGGCTGCTTTGACTCTGCAGGTGGGCTGCTTTGACTCTGCCGGCGGGCTGCTTTGACTCTGCCGGCGGCCTGCTTTGACTCTGCCGGCGGGCTGCTTTGACTCTGCCGGCGGGCTGCTTTGACTCTGCAGGCGAGTGTGTGTTCACAGAGGGAGCGAGCCTTGAGGAGGCCACTGAAGCTATCACTAACTGTATTCATTTATGTGAGGAGATGATTGTTCCTTCCAAAACTGTACATTTATTTTCTAACAACAAACCCTGGATCACAAAGGACCAGAAAACAACTTTAAATGAAAAGAATATAGCATTTACCACTGGCAACAAGGTTGAGGGTAAACTAATTCAATCCGAATTTTAAAAAATGCAGATAAAACAGGCTACAAGAGTGTACAAGGAGAAGAAGGAAAGGCTCTTTCAGGAGGTAAAGATGCTTCGAGGGGTGTGAAAACACTGGCAGCCCTTAATAACACCCAAACTCTCCCCTTCTCCCCCCAGAAAAGACTGGGTTGACCTGCAGAGAGTCTTAAGTTTTTATTGTAGATTTGACCAACATGACTTTGCAATTGAAAGGTCAGAGATCAGCTTTTCCCTATCTAACATGTCTCACACTGTTACACAATTGTTCAGCTGCAACCAAAAGATGGTGAAGCTATGTTTTAAAAGGACAAAACAAAGAAAAGCACCTGGGCCAGACAACATCAGCGTTCACCTACTTAATGTGTATCTCTGTGTTGTTGTTTTTGTCGCACTGCTTTGCTTTGTCTTGGCCAGGTCGCTGTTGTAAATGAGAACTTGTTCTCAACTGGCCTACCTGGTTAAATAAAGGTGTTCTCAACTGGCCTACCTGGTTAAATAAAGGTGTTCTCAACTGGCCTACCTGGTTAAATAAAGGTGTTCTCAACTGGCCTACCTGGTTAAATAAAGGTGTTCTCAACTGGCCTACCTGGTTAAATAAAGGTGTTCTCAACTGGCCTACCTGGTTCAATAAAGGTGTTCTCAACTGGCCTACCTGGTTAAATAAAGGTGTTCTCAACTGGCCTACCTGGTTAAATAAAGGTGTTCTCAACTGGCCTACCTGGTTAAATAAAGGTGTTCTCAACTGGCCTACCTGGTTAAATAAAGGTGTTCTCAACTGGCCTACCTGGTTAAATAAAGGTGTTCTCAACTGGCCTACCTGGTTAAATAAAGGTGTTCTCAACTGGCCTACCTGGTTAAATAAAGGTGTTCTCAACTGGCCTACCTGGTTAAATAAAGGTGAAATTAAAACAATAATGTGTGCCATAAGCAACTGGCAGGTGTTTTCTGTGAGCTCTTTAACCTCTCTCCATGTCAGAACATTCCATCCCAATAATATGGAAATTGTCCACCATAAGCCCAGCACCTGAAAAGAGCAACCCTTCCTGCAACAATGACTACTGCCCTGTAGCATGAACCTTTTAGTGGTGAAGAGCGTTGAAAGGCTGGTTCTTCCCCGGCTACTAAAGGAAGTATGGTCCTACACAGGCATGCTTCTGTTCTACTAGATGCATGGTATTTCTGTACAGGAAAAGTGGCATCCTTGATAACAAGATGTTGATAGATCCAACTTCTGAGCATGCTGCCACGTTAACGCGCCAGTCAGAACTAGGAAACTCAGAAATGTGCCACTTGCTAACGTGGTTGAACGCGGCACGTCTATAACTACAACCATTTAGCAAGTTCGACATTTCTAAATTCCAAATAGGACTTGAATGCGACAGCATCCTCAGAAGTTGGATCTATCAACACCTTGATATCAAGAATGCCAATGTTGCTGTACAGAAATACAATGCATCTTGCAGAACAGAAGGAAAGCCTGAAGTCACACCTCTTAGAAGGAGAGGGATTGTTGTTCATGTTTGTTGACCCTTAGCAGGCCTGAGACTGTCAACACTCTGAGGCCATAGTGACTTCTAATCCATCTGATGATGTATGGGCTTTCGTGGGCACCAATCCCTAAACAGGGATGACAACCCTCTGGTCTGGGCTTATGTAACACTGTCTTAACTACGCCATTGGCAGGAATGCTATGTGTCGCTACTGCTAGCCTTGCAGATATTACTGGCCAATTTGTAGGGGTGACAACATTAGCATATCACTGATAGACCAAACTGAGATTTTGACCCCAATTGCTGACTCGGAAGGAAATTGTCTGGAGTTGCCAAAAAGTGTTCGCTCTTGTTCCTCAGTGGGTAGACAGTGGGGTGATTTGAATGTGTACAATAAGGATGTGTGATTTTTGCTATTTGTGGCCAGTTTCATGCATGTTATGCTGGGTACATCATAAATAACAGCATTATTGGTCAAGACAGTGGGTGGCAATTTGTCTGAACACTCGTTGCTGTAAGCCTATTATTCAGATAAGACCACACGAATGATGTCAACATCAGATAAATTAATTAAATCGGGAACAGATCCACAGCATAGGAGTAGGAGTGATTTAAAAAAATAATAATAATCTGTGCCAAACCACAAAACAGCCTACGGTTGCAGTTTGTGGGATTAATGTAAGAGGTCCACCTCAGTGATTTGTCATTCAGATTGTTGTGACGAGACACATATCTGAGGGGGTTTCAGGTGCCACTGGAATTCTGAATAATATTAAAGCCATAGTATCTCTATCCGCAGTTATTATCTCTATCCCCAGTTATGAACACTAGAGACAGTATTTTAAGCAGGAGGACTATGTTAATCTACAGTGCCTTCAGAAAGTATTCACACCCCTAAAAGTGTTACAGCCTGATTTGAAAATGTATTAAATTGAAACAAAATAATAATAATCACTGGCCTATACACATTACCTCAGGATGTCAAAGTGGAAGGATGTTTTTGAAATGACTTCAAAGTAAAAGCTGAAATGTCTTGAGTCAATAAGTATTCAACCACTTTGTTATGGCAAGAATAAATGCATTCAGGAGTAAAAATGTGCCTAAAGTCACAATTTAAAAAATATATATTTCACCTTTATTAAACCAGGTAGGCCAGTTGAGAATAAGTTCTCATTTGCAACTACGACTTGGCCAAGATAAAGAAATGCAGTTCGAGACATACAACAACACAGAATTACACATGGAATAAACAAACATACAATCAATAATAAGTTGCATGGATTCACTTTGTGTACAATAATAGTGTTTTACATTATTTTTGAATGACTACCTCCTCTCTGTACCCCTTATCTGTAAGGTCCCTCAGTCGACCAGTGAATTTCAAATACAGATTCAACCACAAAGACCAGGGAGGTTTTCCAATGTCTCACAAAGAAGGGCACCTATTGGTAAATGGGTCAAATTTTAAAAAAGTAGACATTGAATATCCCTTTGAGTATGGTGAAGTTATTATTTACACTTTGGATGGTGTATCAATACACCCAGTCACTACAAAGATACAGGCATCCTTCCTAACTCAGTTGCCGGAGAGGAAGGAAACCATGCAGTGATTTCACCATGAGGCCAATTGTGACTTTAAAACATTTTAATGGTTGTGGTTATCAGGATAAGGCAAGACCCAGATGCAGACCGTGTCGAAGTAACAATGTTTATTACAGCAACAGAGGTACAGGACGGCAGTCGGGCTCAGGGTCAGGCAGAGTGGTCGGCGGGTGGGTTCTGCATCAGGACAGGCAGGGGTAAAAAAAAAACACAAAAAAAAGAAAGGCTGGGAAAAGACAGGAGCTGACAGGACAAACGCTGGTAATCTAGACCAACAACATGAACAGGCAACAGACAAACAGAAAACACAGGTATAAGTACACAGGGGATAATGGGGAAGATGGTTGACACCTGTAGGGGAGTGGAGACGAGCACAAAGACAGGTGAAACAGATCAGGGCGTGACAGTGGTAGGAGAAAACTGAGGATGGATCAACAACATTGTAGTTACTCCACAATACTAACCTAATTGACAGACTGAAAAGAAGGACACCTGTATGGAATACAAATATTACAAAACATGTATCCTGTTTACAACAAGGCACTAAAGTCATACTGCAAAAAAAAATTGGCAACGCAATTAACCTTTTGTCCTGAATACAAAGTGTTATGTTTGGGGCAAATCCAGTACAACACATTACTGAGTACCACTCTCCATATTTTCAAGCATTGTGGTGGCTGCATCATGTTATGGGTGTGCTTGTAATTGGTAAGGACTGGGGAGTTTTTCAGGATAAAAAATAAACGGAATGGAGCTAAGCATAGGCAGAATCCTAGAGGAAAACCTGTTTCAGTCTGCTTTCCATCACACACTGAGAGATGAAGGACAATAACCTAAAACACAAGGCCAAATCTACACTGGAGTTGCTTACCAAGATGACAGTGAATGTTCCTGAGTGGCCGAGTTACAGTTTTGACTTAAATCTACTAGAACATCTATGGCAAGACCTGAAAATGGTTGTCTAGCATTGATCAACAACCAATTTGACAGAGCTTGAAGAATTTTGAAAATAGTTGGCAGATGTTGCACAATCCTGGTGTGGAAGCTCTTAGAGACTTACCCAGAAAGACTCACATCTGTAATCGCTGCTTCTCCAAAGTATTGACTCAGGAGTGTGAATACTTATGTAAATGAGATATTTATGTATTTTATTTCAATGAGTGTGCAACAATTGAGAAAAAATATATTGAATCCATTTTGAATTCAGGGTGTAACACACCAAAGTGTAGAATAAGTCAAGGAGTGTGAATACTTACTGAAGGCACTGTATATTCTACCTCGACCTGACATGACTACTTATTAACAGTAAGGTGTATGGTCTGTGATAGATATATAATAAGCTATTAAATATGTACTCGTATATAATAACTTATTACGTCTTTAACACAGTACAGGTGTTTACGTTCTGGCCTTTCCGAACACTGAGAGAAAACGGAGGGCAACACCACAGGAGTCAAGGACAGGGACACGTTTGCTAGCAAGGCAAACCTTGTCCCGGACTTAGGATGTTCAAACCTGATGTGTCTGACATCAAGGCCTACAGGTATCACAAAACACATAGCACTGTGTGGGAAGTGGAAGTATGCAATAAAGAGAGGGAAAAAGAGGAGAGGAATGATATGTGAAATGTTTTACTATAATCCTCCTAATCCAACCACAGTGACCAGTAGGGCTGAGGTTGAACAGTCTGTATTTGCACAATGAGCACTCGGCATAGACGTCTAGTTTTCATTCACATTTGGTTGAGTTGTCAACTAACGTGAATTCAACTTGAAATCAACAAATCATTTCACCATGTCATTGGATTTAGGTTCAACGTTGGGTGGGAAAAAATGATGTGTAGGTGACGTGCATGTGTGAATGCATGTAATCTTCTCTTCATTCAGAGTAGTCCCACTCCCTCAAAAACTTCTTCTGGAAGACACCGAGTGTACCCATTGTCACACTGTAGCCGGCTTTAACTCAACCATGGGCTATTGCTGTCCTTTTCTATGAATACCCATAAGGCCTTGCTAGAGGAAGAAGCTTCATATAAGAGCCTATAATAAGCCACGCCTGAAGGAAGATTGACAAGCTTTAACTAGTCACCGACGTGTCTATGTAGTCACTCTTCCATCGCTGAGATATTGTGTGTTCATTATTCTGTGGTACGTAGACTAACCTTGCCTCTGAAGGCTTTAGGATAGGAATTATCCTACTAGCGTGTGTGTCTGTAGTAAAACAGCAGACATTATTGTTACCCTCATGAGTCATATGCAATAGGTGTGTGTGTGTGTGTGTGTGTGTGTGTGTGTGTGTGTGTGTCTGTGCATGCGTGTGTTTCCCTCCAAGGGCAGCCATGTTGACCACCTTAATGGACGGCCTCCTCTGCTGCCTGACAGGGAAGTCGGCCAACGTCGTGGTTCCCATAGAAACCTCGGAAGCCGCCGACGGCTACGAGTTCGTGGAGGTCAAACCGGGTCGTGTCTTGAGGGTCCGACACATCATCCCGGAGCGGGAGGTGGTGGACGAGCCCAGGGGCCCTGGGGGAAGCGTCCACCGTAAGAGGAAGATCACAGTGTACCGTAATGGGCAGCTACTGATAGAGGACCTGGGCGACGCGGCGAGACAGGAGCTGTTACACGCTCAGAACGGAGACACACAACCCAACTGTACCGTAGAGGTGGAGCTCGCAGACCCATCGTCCAATCCAACTCCCACCGCTGACCCCAAAGCGGACAAGACCGGGTCAGTGGTTGGAACAGGGGGAGCGGCGACATCTCCAGCCCCGACCCTCGGGTCAGCCCCAGATCTGACCCAGCAGCCCCGGAAGCGGCGGCGGAAGCCCAAACGGACAGTGGTGATTGACAGCGAGAGGAAGATCACGTCGTGTAAGGGGACACACGCAGACGTGGCAGTGTTCTTCGTGCACGGCGTGGGCGGTTCCCTCGACATCTGGGGCAGCCAGATGGACTTCTTCTCCCGTCTGGGCTATGAGGTCATCGCGCCTGACCTGGCGGGTCACGGGGCGAGCTCGGCACCTCAGATCGCGGCAGCATACACGTTCTACGCCCTGGCTGAGGACATGAGGGCCATCTTTAAGAGATACGCACGGAAGAGGAACATCCTCATTGGACACTCCTATGGGTGAGAAGACTGAAGTGTGTTCGCTACAGACACTACATAATGAACGCCAGATAATGAACGCCAGATAATGAACGCCACATAATGGACGCCACATAATGGACGCCACATAATGGACGCCACATAATGAACGCCACATAAGGAAAGCCACATAAGGAAAGCCACATAAGGAAAGCCACATAATGAACGCCACATAAGGAAAGCCACATAAGGAAAGCCACATAAGGAACGCCACATAATGGACGCCACATAATGAACGCCACATAATGAACGCCAGATAACGAACGCCACATAACGAACGCCACATAACGAACGCCACATAACGAACGCCACATAACGAACCCCACATAACGAACGCCACATAATGAACGCCACATAATGAACGCCACATAATGAACGCCACATAATGAACGCCACATAATGAACGCCAGATAATGAACGCCACATAATGAACGCCACATAATGAACGCCACATAATGAACGCCACATAAGGAACGCCACATAATGTCTCTGTCTTTTGATCTCCCAGAATGATATCTGATTACCATTTCTCTTTCCCCTCTCTCTCTCTCTCTCTCTCTGTCTGTAGTGTGTCGTTCTGTACGTTCCTGGCCCATGAGTACCCAGACCAGGTCCACAAGGTAGTGATGATAAACGGAGGAGGTCCCACAGCGCTGGAGCCCAGCCTCTGTTCCATCTTCAACCTGCCCACCTGTGTGCTGCACTGCCTGTCCCCCTGCCTGGCCTGGAGCTTCCTCAAGTAACAAACAGTGTGTGTGTGTGTGTGTGTGTGTGCCTTCCCTCCCAGTCATTCACATTCCATTCAGCCGGCTCAATGCTACATGATACTTTTTGCCCTATACACATCATGAGTTTTCTGCAACCTAGCCTACAAATTAAAGTTTATAATGTAGGTGCACAGGTCGAGAGACAAATTGGAGCAATTAAGGTGAAAGACAGTGACACATTCAATACCGCCCTGCACACTTTTGCCTTCATCTAGCTGATCTGGGGTGTAATCTTTAGTCCAAACAGTTGCAAAACGATTTGCAAATAAAATGGTTCAGTTAGGTCCTTCCCCATTTCATTCCTTTGAATATTTTTTTTGCTACAGAATCTGCGGAATGGCCTCCCCAGTGGCGCAGTGGTCTAAGGCACTGCATCGCTGTGCCACTAGAGATCCTGGTTCGAGTCCAGGCTCTGTCGCAGCCGGCTGTGACCGGGAGACCCATGGGACAGTGCACAATTGTCCCAGCATCGTCTGGGTTAGGGGAGGGTTTGGCCGGCAGGGATGTTCTTGTCCCATCGCGCACTAGCAACTCTTGTGGCAGGCCGGGCGCAATGCCCTATGGGAGTTCAGTGATGGGACAAGACTGTAACTACCAATCGGATACCATGAAATTGGGGAGAAAAAGGGGTAAAAAATAAATAAATATAAAAACAATAATGAATCTGCAGAATGAATACACCCCTGATCACACACAGTTCACGTTCATAGCAACCACATACAGCATCATCACATCCACATGCTCTCCTCTCATCTTTTCCCTTCACTTGTGGACTTCAGTGCACAATATAACAGTTGTCTGTGATCCGACGCAAAAACCTCCCCAAGCCAAACCGTCATACCATATCCACTAACCCAGGGCTACCAACTTTTGAAGAAATCATGGAGTGAGATTTGCTATGCGAATTTCATTGACCCCTGGCACAACCCCTAGACGGAGGTCTGGGGTCCTTCCCCTAGGAAAACATTAGTTTTATAGCTAATTTCCGTATTTTGACATGTTTTAGGTCTATGACCAGGGTGGAAAATATAAATACTTTTTCTCTCTTTGTTTCCCAAGAGCTGGATGTTTAAAAATGTTCTAGTTATAACAATTCATTTCTCAAAATCACCCAGCCTTCAAGAAACATGGAATGGATCGATATTCAGATGGTTTATGCCTACTAGTTGAAGATCGTTGCCATCATCTTGTGATCAAAATGTGATGTGTTTATGAGCTGTGAGTCCCCCTACCATCTCTGCCTAGCATGTGCACAATACTAAAATATCAGCAATGATATTTCTTTGTCTTATTCTAAACTGATCATGAATAGCTGCAAAATACATAGCCTCATATAATTCATTTTCAAAGACACAAGTAGGCATTTCAGATTTCAAATATGTAATGACACTGGCAAATTTTGGAAAAAGTGGATTAACAGTAGTGTTATTGCTGACAAGCACACTAATTACCCTATATTGTCGGCAATCATTAAGGATGGGAATTCCACTGATCAGACTAAATAAAGTAAATAGATAATAAAATATTCTTTAGACAAGATGACCCTAAACCCTAACCAATTGTTTTCACCCCCCCCTCTAGAATTAAACACTTGGGTTCACAATCTGTTTGGCATAATCAATTTCATAGTTCCGCATCAGGTAACCCGACCAAACTCCCCTGATAAAACATACTGTAGGTCTGTCTGCTGCCTTTTCGTTGTCACAGTCGAAATACCAATCACCAAACGAGGAGCCCAATGCAAGTGATGATTAAATCGACTTTAGTACATGCTGTCAAAGGGCTGCGTTCTGGGACGGGAGTAACGGCAACCTCATTTTGTTGATCACATTGTACATAAAACAGCTCTACCGTGCTGCGCTTTTTACAGTTTTATAAACTCGGCGGAAAACGTTATCTTTCCATTCAGCATTTTGGAGCGTTTCTTTAAAATGTGCATCCAATCCACTTGATTCCTTACATAACTAGACCTATCATATTTTTCAATGTGTCGCGGTTCACAGTGCTGTGACAGGACAATGAAACCGGTTCCGCGCGCGATGTTACATTGCAGGCTCAGACGCTCCAATTTCAGAACACCTTGGAGGCAGCACAGTTAAAAAGCTAACGCGCTGACTTATAAGACAAATGAAAACAGCACTTTTCTATGTGGAAGATAAAACTATATATACACAAGTATTTGGACACATTTTCAAATTAGTGTATTCAGCTATTTCAGCCACACCCGGTGCTGACAGGTGTATAAAATAAAGCACATGGCCATGCAATCTCCATAAACAAACATTTGCAGTAGAATGGCCTAACTGAAGTGCTCACATTTCTGCCCTGCTAGAGCTGCCTCGATCTACTGTTAGTGCTGTTGTCGTGTAGTGGAAACCTCCTAGGATCAACAACGGCTCAGCTGCGAAGTGGTAAGCCACACAAACTCACAGAACGGGACCGCGTAAAAAATATTCTGTCCTTGGTTGCAACGCTCACTACTGAGTTCCAAACTGCCTCTGGAAGCAACGTCAGCGCAATAACTGTGTCCATGGCGCCGAACAGCCGCACTCAAGCCTAAGATCACCGTGCGCAATCTAGCGTTGGCTGGAGTTGTGTGAAGATCGCAGCCATTGGACTCTGAAACAGTGGAATCGCGTTCTCTGGATTGATAAATCACACTTCACCATCTGGTAGTCCGACAGATGATTCTGGGTTTGGCAGATGCCAGGAGAACGTTTCCTGACCGAATGCATAGTGGAAACTGTAAAATTTAGTGGAGGAGGAATAATGGTCTGGGGCAGTTTTTCAAGGTTCGGGCTAGGCCCCCTTAGTTCGCTACAGCATACAATGACATTCTAGACTTTTTAGAATTCTGTGCTTCCAACTTTGTGGCAACAGTTTGGGGAAGGCCCTTTCCTCTTTCAGCATGACAATGCCCCCGTGCATAAAGCGAGGTCCGTACCGAAATGGTTTGTTGAGATTGGCGTGGAAGAACTTGACTGGCCTGCACAGAGCCCTGACCTCAACCCCATCGAACACCTTTGGGATGAATTGGAACGCCGACTTCGAGTCAGGCCTAATCGCCCAAAATCAGTGCCTGACCTCACTAATGCTCTTATAGCTGAATAGAAGCAAGTCTCATCAGCAATATTCCAACAGCTAGTGGAGGCTGTTGTAGCAGCAAAAGGGGGGACCAACTCCATATTAATGTCCATGATTATGTAATGATATGTTTGACAAGCAGGTGTCCATATACTTTTGGTCATGTAGTATATATAAGAGGTGTGGCATGTGAGGAGGCTCAAATGTGTGAGAGTTGGCAGCTCTGGCTAACCACTACATTGTTGTCACCATGTTAACGTTATAGTTAATTCAAACTTCTTCGGGATCAGTGTCCCTTCCACAGGACGGTTGAGCTAACATTGGCTAATGCGATTAGCATGAGGTTGAGCTAACGTAGGCTAATGTGATTAGCATGATGTTGAGCTAACAGTGGCTAATGTGATTAGCATGAGGTTGTAAGTAACAAGCACATTTCCCAGGACATAGACATATCTGATATTGGCAGAAAGCTTAAAATCTTGTTAATCTAACTGCTCTGTCCAGTTTACAGTAGCTATTACAGTGAAATAATACCATGCTATTGTTTGAGGAGAGTGCACAGTTTTGAACACGAAAAGTTATTCATAAACAAATTAGGCACATTTGGGCAGTCTTGTTACAACATTTTGAACAGAAATGCAATGGTTCATTGGATTAGTTTAAAACCTTGCACATAGACTGCTGCCATCTAGTGGCCAAAATCTAAATTTCAGCTGGGCTGGAATAATACATTATGGCCTTTCTCTTGCTTTTCAAAAATGATGGTACAAAAAAAATACAAAAGTACAGTTGTATTTTTTATTTTATATTATATTTTACCAGATCTATTGTGTTATATTCTCCTACATTCCTTTCACATTTCCACAAACTTCAAAGTGTTTCCTTTCTAATGGAACCAATAATATGCATATCCTTGCCTCAGGGTCTGAGTTACAGGCAGTTAGATTTGGGCATGTCATTTTAGGCAAAAATTGAATTGGATCCTTTTAACAAACTAGAACTGATGCGTTAGTAAACCCACAATCCAATACATGTGTACAATCACGCAGTGCAGTGTACAGCAAGCAGTTACCCCGGTGGCAATACTTTTATAAAACCGAAAGCTTACCTTTACTTGCAGTGTTGGATAGCCTTAGCCAGCTAGCTAACATAAATAGCATTCCACTCTGTTTGAGTCAGGTTGTCGAGTAGGCTAAATTAGCTGCATTAGCTAGCTAAGTAAGTGAAAAGTAAACTCGGACGAAAAAATACAAAAACATCTCTCTCTCTCAAAATGTATTTGTTCAAAACTGTTCAACTTTTGTCTTTCAAAGTGCTAGCTAGCTGTAGCTTATGCTTTCAGTACCAAATTAATTATCTGATCCTTTGATTGGATGGACAACATGTCAGTTCATACAGAGCACAAGCTCTGGTAGGTTGGAGGATGAAAGTTGTCATAATTACTGTGTAAGTCTATGGATAGGGTTGATAACCATGGTTTTTGCATTGAAGTCAATGTAGCAGGGAAAATAGCTGTCCTCCGGCTACACCATGGTGCTACCCTACCGAGTACTGTTCAGTCTACTATAGATCATTGCAAAACAGTGTGTTTTAATCAGTTATTTGGTGACATATATTTTGTAAAGTTTTATCTGAAAAGGATAACTTTTTAAAATGGCGTTTACCAAGTAGGACGGTCCTCCCCATCCTCCTCTGAGGAGCCTCCTCTGCTCCCAGGCTTACTTCAATACAGTCAAACTTCTGTACAAAAAGCTTTCAGCCTACTGTATGTTGTTCAAGTATGATTTCTTATGCTCCTCCACTCACTCTCTCCTCTTCCTCTCCTCTGCCTCCGCGTCAGGGCTGGGTTTGCCCGTCAGGGTGCCAAGGAGAAACAGCTGTTGAAAGACAACAATGCCTTCAACGTGTCCTCCTTCGTGCTGCGTGCCATGATGAGTGGTCAGTACTGGCCAGAGGGCGACGAGGTTTATCATGCAGAGATCCCAGTGCCCATCCTGCTGGTGCACGGCATGTACGACAAGTTTGTTCCCATAGAGGAAGATCAACGCATGGCGGAGGTGAGCGGGAAACCTTAAAGCCAACTCTAACCCTACCTAACTCTAACCCTACCTTTAAACCTAACTCTAACCCTACCTTTAAACCTAACTCTAACCCTACCTTTAAACCTAACTCTAACCCTACCTTTAAACCTAACTCTGAGCCTACCTTTAAACCTAACTCTGAGCCTAGTTTTAAACCTAACTTTAAACCTAACTCTATGCCTAGCTTTAAAACATAAAACCTGAACCTAATCTAACCTCCCTGCCTCCGCTCAGATCCTGTTGCTGGCCTTCCTGAAGATAATCAACGAGGGCAGTCACATGGTGATGATGGAGTGTCCCGAGAGTGTCAACACCCTCCTGCACGAGTTCTTCCTCTGGGAGCCTGACTCCCCACACAAATCTAAACCCTGTCCCGAAATCGCCACCAAGAGAACCGAAACTGCCAAGATCCCCACCGCATCCAACGGAGGAGCAACGCCAGAAAGCAAAGCCAAGACCAAGTAACCCAGAGGGGGATGTGTGGTATTAACTCCAGTCAAAGCAGACACAGACAGTGTCCGAACATTGCTGGTTGTCCTAGGCTATGTCTCCTAAGGTGCAGGGAGCTGATTTGAACTGGTCTGGGCTGGTTTTAAACTGGTCTGAGCTGGTTTGAGGTGGGATTTGAGGAGGTGGAACACAGCACACAGGGTCAGGCGGGCCCATTTTTGGTCTAGGTCTGAGCCACAAAAGAAAGGAAGGACAGGAGAGCTGGCAGGTATGGACGGACAGAGTGACGTATCAGAGGACAACAAGATGGAGGTCTATTGTATTGTTCCTGGTCCTGTTCTGATTTACTGCTCCCTGGCTGGGACTGGAGACAGGTGGGAGTGAACATTTTTGAGAAGCTCTGAAGAGGTGCTGAGTTGGAGAGGATGTTCATGGTGAATCTGGTAATGGTATTGGTTTTGGTTTTGTGTGTTGCTGCTTTGTTGTACCAGTACCCAGGTCTAGACTCAGTCCCCTGTGATGGCTTGTCAGTTGCCCAACCGCGTGGAAATGTCAGAGCATGGGTGGATCAGAGAGGGAAAAATAATATCTTCAACAGGATCAAGTGACACAGGGAACGTTGATAGCCAAGAAGACTGCTTGTTAGGCCCAGATGCAGTCAGTTCCAGCGCTAACCGGCCCAAATGGACAACTGCTGCATAGCTTGTTCCTTTGTTTTTGTTTAGGCGATATCGGAGGTGTCTCTGCGTTGGAACTGTCAAATCTGTGAGCAGCTGCTCTCGTCGTCATAGTCACAAAACCACACCCGTTCTTAAACCCCCCCCCCTGCATTAGGAGGTTCAGAAATAAGGAGGATTTCTATCAGCCTTAGAGGTGTAGATTACAACACATTCCTGTGTTCCAACTTGTAACAAGGCTGCATGGGGTTATTACTAATCCAACTCGGCACATCCAATGGCAATGTCCACGATAGGGAGAACGCCAGGAGCCGCTTGCTGATTCGACAGCCCCAACGCTGTTACACCTCCGACAGGCAGAACTGATCTGAATCTAGCCCCCTATACTACTCACGCCAACGGGTAGACAGAAACCCCAGAACTAACTTCTGTTTCCTTACAGTACTTCTGCACATGGGGTTAAATGTTATGTATGACGATCAACGGTGCATTTTAAGAACTAGCCTACTACATTTTGTTTATGCAGCATTCATACAGTATTTCAAAGCACTTCCCCGTCAGAAGGATTACAACAGGCAGGCTAACTATGTTATGCTATTTCTAAAGATGCACAGTAACGACTTTGAGGGACCGGAGTACGACCCATGTTTGACTGTCCTACAAAGTTTCCTTGTGTATTTTATGGGGGAAACAAATATGTTTCCTTATTAGCTGCAGGTTACCTAGGAAACACACAGGGGCAGATGTGTGTTTTGGATGCCTTTAAGAAGGAGAATTGTACTGAATTCTAGCGTTATATTTCTCACCAAAACTATGCTAAACAATTATGATCGTTTGCGGGTTTTCCAGGTAGAAGTGATATAAGCTCTGAAAATGATATTGCTACCCCAAAAATTGCTTACAACCTGAGAATTCTTCAGTGCCACATAGCCGGTTTTCTCTGGTGTAACTAGCATCCCACTGATAAGTGTCACAAAGACTGTGTTGAATAACAGTGTATTAATTAATACCAAATCAATCCCTAGCACTGATGATCTGCACTGCAGCGCTCTAGAAATGTAAAGGCAATGTTCCCACATTCATGGTAAACACTGCATATGTCGGTTCAATTGGAAATCACCTTCCAATTGAAGTTGAGCCACAGCGCGGATATTCAGCGCCACGGATTGAATTAACCCCTTACTCTTTAGCTAGGTGTGCACCAGTGGAGGCTGCCAAGGGGAGGACGGCTCATAAGAATGTCTGGAATGGAGCAAATGGAATGGCATCAGACACCTGGAAACCATGGAAACCATGTGTTTAATACCATTCCACCAATTCCGCTCCATCCATTACCAAGAGCCCGTCCTCCCCAATTAAGGTGCCACCAAAGATGCCCTTCACCTGTGTTCCACAGGACAGGCGGTGTCAGGTTGATCTCCTGTCCAATAAGACTGTTACTGAGACCATTTGGTTTAACTCTGGTCTTAGCACCGCAACAGTCCAGTTACTTCAAAACGATCACTATCCCATTTCCGTTTGTCGATCTCTCCCATGTAGCAGTGCAAAGCCCTCTGTTACTGTTGGTTACGGAAAAGTCAGTGTCAGTGGAGGCTGCTGAGGGGAGGACGGCTTATAATAATGGCTGGAATAGAGCGAATGGAATGTCATCAAATACACCTGGAAACCATCTCATTGTTGTATTTAATACCGTTCCACTGATTCTGCTCCAGTCATTAACACGAGCCCATCCTCCTCAATTAAGGTGCCACCAACCTCCTGTGGTCAGTAGGTCACCCACGAACAACAATATGCATTTTGAAAACATAACACTTAACAGGGCCGTGAGTATACTTTTGATAAAATATGCAACTTTTGCAAGTAATGATGCTTATATAGGTATTGCCGCTGAAAAAAATGAGTGAACAGGAGTGAATTAAATTGAGAATTGAGTTCTCGCTAGTCAGATGGGTTTAGCTTTATGATCCTCAGTCATGTTCTCAGTGGAACATCACTAAGTATTTTAAATCTGAATGGTTCTGAATCTGTGTCAACTATCAGTATCACATTTGTGCCCTTGTGCGTCTTAAATGTGTCACTGTGTTCGCCTTTGATATTGATTTCAGCAATGAAGTGCTGGAAGAATGTTCAGTTCACCAAAAATAAAATATGAGGAATATTATACAATGCAATCATTTTAAATGTTTTTAAAGCCAGGTGTGTTACAAATATATTTTCTGTGTTAAAATCACATGCAGTTTCAAGCTACAAGTAGCGAGTATTTGCACTATGTACTGTGCTTAACACTAGAATGACCGAGACTTGCCTTCAGTACATACAGTGGAAAGCTGACAAGTGGATACTGTCTACTCATCCCAAGGAAGTGTCCTGTACTTGGGCGACACCTTGTGTCTGGCCGGAGTATTGCAGTTTGAAGAAACACTGGATTTACCCACCCTAATTCAGTTACATCACATAGATGTCCACGTTAGGAATACAAAATTACACCATTAAATTCACTAGCAAATCTATAGAACGAAGTGGTTTAAATGGCTTAGGCTACTTGGTTTGAGCCAGTTTACATATTTGCTTTGTCAGTTAGCAGATACTGTTGTCCAGCGTGACTTTACAATCAAAGCTCAGCACGCCGCAGTAAATATTTTCTTCAGGTCAAAGCGTTCGGCCAACTGCTCACTGTCTTTTCACAGCAAGAGGAAGGAGGTGGACATGGTGTACTAACAGCCGAGGGGCAGCAGCCTAAATATCTTTACAAGATTTTGAATTCACTGTGAAACGTTTTCACACTCCTTTATTTCAGAACAAAAGTACTGCTTATTCTAAATTAATATACACATTTGATTTACGCTTATGATAGTACAGAAAATAGCGAACCTAATATTAAAATGACAGCCTTCACTTAACCATTTATCAATATATACTAAAAAAGCAAAAATAAAAGAGAACTGTAGTTTGAAAACAGCAATGTAGTGCAAAGTTTTCCATTTACTTTGCTTGTCAAAATAGCACACATTTAGCAATTTCTAACACAGTTTACCCTACCATGGCCGCAATACGTAATTTAGGGCTCTATTCAAACCATATCGCTGAAGCGTTACAGATTTCGTGGTCAAAATGTAAAGATAATTTCCAATTGAGCCGACATATTACCGTGAATGCCGTCTCTGCCAAAGCAGGAATATTTCCTTAAAAAAAATGTGAATTTGGCTTTTGTGCTGAATTTCCACGATATGGATTGAAAAAAATATCCCTTAGTTTGAATCTGAAAATACGCCAAGTCATAATTTTACAGAAATAAAGCTATAAAAACATTTTTTTAAATGGCATAAAAATCCATTTCAAAACACATGTTAACTTCAAATGAAAGCTTTACATGTATAATACATTCAAGGAGTAATTAAACCAAGTCTCCTATATACCAAGTCTCCTATATCCCTCTACTGACCACTGAACACTAACACTGTAAAAGGCACTAAAGTACTTATATCCTGTTCAAGCGTCTTTATATAGGTTCTGTCGCACCTCCAGGGTGACAGCGGGGCCGTTACTAGACCCCTCCAGAGGGGTTTTCTCTGTAGGGCTACCTGGCTCTTTAGCCTCATCCTCTGCTGCAGCACCTGCTTCTTTCCCTGCCACTAGGGGAGTGCTCTCTACTGCCTCCTTCACCACCTCTGCCCCCTGCTGGGTGGCTGTGGTAGCGCTGGCAGGCTGCTCTGCTTTGGTCTCGTTGACGACCTGGATGGAGTCAGCTGCTGCAGCTGGGGCGGTGGCTGGCTGCTTCACTTCCCCATTCTGAATAGGAAACGATCCCTCCACGGCGTCATACAGAAACTGGTACTGCTCCTGACAGGGTGACACACACAGAGACAGACAGACAGCGGTGAGAGAGAGAACCATACCAACACTCACCCTTCTAGGGACAATCCTCATTGAGACCGTGGCTGAACTAGATGATAAGCTACCTTGGAACAGAAACAAACAGATAGTCCTAATGCATGTTACATTTGACACATTTACGACCTTGTACATCATACCCACAATACAATTTGGAAATGTGCAACAGTATTTGTTCAGACCAGGGTACAGTAGGCCAACATGTGTCCTACTTACCAGGCTGTGGATCATGCCTTGCCTCTCCTTGCGCAGAGCCTTGGCCACCTGGAACACGTCAACCAGTTTCTCTGTCTCGGCACTGTCCATGATGTTCCACAACGCACAGAAGACCCCGGAGCGAGACGAGCCATCACTGTGAGAAGTTGGAGGGATGGAGGGCATTGACTCAGTAAAGAGTAGGGCATTGACTCTGTAAAGAGTAGGGCATTGACTCTGTAAAGAGTAGGGCATTGACTCAGTAAAGAGTAGGGCATTGACTCAGTAAAGAGTAGGGCATTGACTCAGTAAAGAGTTGGGCATTGACTCTGTAAAGAGTAGGGCATTGACTCAGTAAAGAGTAGGGCATTGACTCAGTAAAGAGTAGGGCATTGACTCAGTAAAGAGTAGGGCATTGACTCTGTAAAACGTAGGGCATTGACTCATTAAAGAGTAGGGCATTGACTCAGTAAAGAGTAGGGCTTTGACTTATTAAAGAGTAGGGCATTGACTCAGTAAAGAGTAGGGCAATGACTCTGTAAAGAGTAGGGCATTGACTCTGTAAAGAGTAGGGCATTGACTCTGTAAAGAGTAGGGCATTGACTCTGTAAAGAGTAGGGCATTGACTCATTAAAGAGTAGGGTTTTGACTCAGTAAAGAGTAGGGCTTTGACTTATTAAAGAGTAGGGCATTGACTCAGTAAAGAGTAGGGCAATGACTCTGTAAAGAGTAGGGCATTGACTCTGTAAAGAGTAGGGCATTGACTCATTAAAGAGTAGGGCTTTGACTTATTAAAGAGTAGGGCATTGACTCAGTAAAGAGTAGGGCAATGACTCTGTAAAGAGTAGGGCATTGACTCTGTAAAGAGTAGGGCATTGACTCTGTAAAGAGTAGGGCATTGACTCTGTAAAGAGTAGGGCATTGACTCATTAAAGAGTAGGGTTTTGACTCAGTAAAGAGTAGGGCATTGACTCAGTAAAGAGTAGGGCATTGACTCAGTAAAGAGTAGGGCAATGACTCAGTAAAGAGTAGGGTTTTGATTCAGTAAAGAGTAAGGTTTTGACTCATCTTACAAATCCAGATGCCTCCAAGAGCAGGCAGATATGTAAACAATGTCTAGAATGGCTCTGAGACTGTGACTCACTTGCAGTGGACCACAACAGGCAGGATCTTCTCTGCCTTGCTGTTGCCATAGCCACAGGTCTGCTTGATGTTCTTGATCATGTCCATCAAATCCTGAGGCTTCTCTGGGAGTTCTCGTCCCGCCCACTTCAGGAACTGGTACTGTTTCACCTGCCGACTGTCTTTCCTCTGTAAGGACAGGATGGGTTTTTTAAAATTTCTTTTTCAAATCACATTTTATTGGTCACATGCGTGGAATACTACAGGTGTAGACATTACAGTGAAAAGCTTACTTGAGAGCCCATTCCCAACAGTAAGACAAATATTTGCTCAATAAAAAAGGAAATAGTAACACAACACAAACAATAACGAGGCTGTATATAAGGAGTACCAGTACTGAGTACTGAGGCGGCAGGGTAGCCTAGTGGTTAGAGCGTTGGACTAGTAACCGGAAGGTTGCAAGTTCAAACCCCTGAGCTGACACGGTACAAATCTGTCGTTCTGCCCCTGATCAGGCAGTTAACCCACTGTTCCTAGGCCGTCATTGAAAACAATAATTTGTTCTTAACTGACTTGCCTAGTTAAATAAAGGTAAAATAAAAATGTCCAGGGGTACAAGGTAATACAGTATATGGGTTTCACCAAGTTGAGTTCAGGTTCACTTTATTTACCTTTCATAATACTTTCCATGGTCTTTCTTGGATTCAAAGGCCAATATTAAAACAGTGACAAAGTTGACACAAACACATTTTAATTTCCTTAAGTTCTTAATGAAGATACTTTTTTTTTTAAGTTGGAGGAGAGTTATCACATTGTCTGCCGTACATAAGTGGGAACAGCCCCCAGACGTTCCCTACGGTTAGTTACCAGTTACCTTAGGGTGACGGATTTGGAGACTGCGAGTGGTGTACGCTGGGAGGGTTTCTGTGGCCATCAACTCCACCTCCATGTCCCTGAAGGTTTTCTTTTCCTCTCCCCAGTACGCTGAACAGAACTCCTACGCATGCAGAGAAAAACACAGACTAACTCAAACAATACATCCACACAATGCATTAGAATAGCACTGCTGTATAACAGAGGTTCTTAGACCCCCCCCCTTGTTTTGGGACCCACCTGGTCTCCTTCTGTGAGGTCTGACAGCATGACGATGGTATTGACCTTCTTCTGGAAGACCATCTGCCAGAAGTCTCCTGTGGTGTCGGCTAGAGGACCCTGGGCTGCTATCAGACTCCTCTGACACCAGTAACCCTAAGCGAGATGAACATACTTTAAATGGTTCACGGGATTCAATTCCATTTTGAGTGAAAATCATTTTGAGTGAGATCCATTTTTGCCTCACATCAATAATCCTGTGTCTGTTAAATTACTTAAAATTTCTCAAATGTAAAATGTGGTATGTACATCTATCTGTGTGGCGTTGATGTATTTGGTGGACTCCTCGTCCTCTTCGTCAGAAGATTCATCATCATCGTCATCGTCGTCCTGGTCATGGCTGCTCTCGTCCTCGAGCTTCACCAGAACCCTGTTGTAGTCGTCTGATTGGAATGGTTTCAAATACCAGTCAGTTTTAGGAAGGGAAACCTATCTGAGGAACTCTTCAAGGAAGACTTCTTAAAGTGAAACTGAAAGCGTTTTAGCAACATGAAATCGTACTACATTCAGTTCATATACACCCCAAGGAAGAATGACATCTTTTTAAAAAAACATGGTCATTTTCACATTTTCATAAGTTCATAGAATGTTTGGGATTGACATACAGTAAGACATTTCTGTGAAGATTTTATGGAAATATAGAGTGAGAAAGCGGTCCGTACTTTTGGACAATTAATAGAACTAAACTTAAATGTATTATTATTATTATTATAATTATTAACAACAAATGATACTGTGCTGGATCTGGCTGAATGCTGTACTCACATGGAATAACAGAAGAGGAGCGGTTTTTCTTCTTGTTCTCCTCGTTGATCCCTGTGTTGAATGTCCGCCAGTTCTTGTACCGTGGAAGTCTCTACATCACAGAACGGTCACAGAAAACTAGTGGAAGTCTCTACATCACAGAACGGTCACAGAAAACTAGTGGAAGTCTCTACATCACAGAACGGTCACAGAAAACTAGTGGAAGTCTCTACATCACAGAACGGTCACAGAAAACTAGTGGAAGTCTCTACATCACAGAACGGTCACAGAAAACTAGTGGAAGTCTCTATATCACAGAACGGTCATAGAAAACTAGTGGAAGTCTCTACATCACAGAACGGTCAAGGAAAACTAGTGGAAGTCTCTACATCACAGAACGGTCATAGAAAACTAGAGGAAGTCTCTACATCACAGAACGGTCACAGAAAACTAGTGAAAGTCTCTACATCACAGAACGGTCACAGAAAACTAGTGGAAGTCTCTACATCACAGAACGGTCACAGAAAACTAGTGGAAGTCTCTACATCACAGAACGGTCACAGAAAACTAGTGGAAGTCTCTACATCACAGAACGGTCACAGAAAACTAGTGGAAGTCTCTACATCATAGAACGGTCACAGAAAAATAGTTGAAGTACTCTGATAACACGTTTATTACATAGGAAAGACGGGAATGGAACAGTGGATGGAAGAAGGGAAGAAATGACAGAGGGGAGAAATGACAGAGGGAAGAAATGACAGAGGGAAGAAATGACAGAGGGAAGAAATGACAGAGGGAAGAAATGACAGAGGGGAGAAATGACAGAGGGAAGAAATGACAGAGGGAAGAAATGACAGAGGAAAGAAATGACAGAGGGAAGAAATGACAGAGGGAAGAAATGACAGGGAAGAAATGACAGAGGGAAGAAATGACAGAGGGAAGAAATGACAGAGGGAAGAAATGACAGAGGGAAGAAATGACAGAGGAAAGAAATGACAGGGAAGAAATGACAGAGGGAAGAAATGACAGAGGGAAGAAATGACAGGGAAGAAATGACAGAGGGAAGAAATGACAGAGGGAAGAAATGACAGAGGAAAGAAATGACAGGGAAGAAATGACAGAGGGAAGAAATGACAGGGAAGAAATGACAGAGGAAAGAAATGACAGAGGAAAGAAATGACAGGGAAGAAATGACAGAGGGAAGAAATGACAGAGGAAAGAAATGACAGAGGGAAGAAATGACAGAGGGAAGAAATGACAGAGGGAAGAAATGACAGAGGGAAGAAATGACAGAGGAAGAAATGACAGGGAAGAAATGACAGAGGGAAGAAATGACAGAGGAAGAAATGACAGAGGAAGAAATGACAGAGGGAAGAAATGACAGAGGGGAGAAATGACAGAGGGGAGAAATGACAGAGGAAGAAATGACAGAGGGAAGAAATGACAGAGGAAAGAAATGACAGGGAAGAAATGACAGAGGGAAGAAATGACAGGGAAGAAATGACAGAGGAAAGAAATGACAGAGGAAAGAAATGACAGGGAAGAAATGACAGAGGAAGAAATGACAGAGGAAAGAAATGACAGAGGGAAGAAATGACAGAGGGAAGAAATGACAGAGGGAAGAAATGACAGGAAGAAATGACAGAGGGAAGAAATGACAGAGGGAAGAAATGACAGAGGGAAGAAATGACAGAGGGAAGAAATGACAGAGGAGAAATGACAGAGGGGAGAAATGACAGAGGGAAGAAATGACAGAGGAAGAAATGACAGAGGAAAGAAATGACAGGGAAGAAATGACAGGGAAGAAATGACAGAGGGAAGAAATGACAGAGGGAAGAAATTACAGAGGGAAGAAATGACAGAGGAAGAAATGACAGGAAGAAATGACAGGAAGAAATGACAGAGGGAAGAAATGACAGAGGAAGAAATGACAGAGGAAAGAAATGACAGAGGGAAGAAATGACAGAGGAAGAAATGACAGAGGGAAGAAATGACAGAGGGAAGAAATGACAGAGGGAAGAAATGACAGAGGGAAGAAATGACAGAGGAAGAAATGAAAAGAAATGACAGGAAGAAATGACAGAGGGAAGAAATGACAGAGGGAAGAAATGACAGGGAAGAAATGACAGAGGGAAGAAATGACAGAGGAAGAAATGACAGAGGAAAGAAATGACAGGGAAGAAATGACAGAGGGAAGAAATGACAGGGAAGAAATGACAGAGGAAAGAAATGACAGAGGGAAGAAATGACAGAGGGAAGAAATGACAGAGGAAAGAAATGACAGGGAAGAAATGACAGAGGGAAGAAATGACAGAGGGAAGAAATGACAGGGAAGAAATGACAGAGGGAAGAAATGACAGAGGGAAGAAATGACAGAGGAAAGAAATGACAGGGAAGAAATGACAGAGGGAAGAAATGACAGGGAAGAAATGACAGAGGAAAGAAATGACAGAGGAAAGAAATGACAGGGAAGAAATGACAGAGGGAAGAAATGACAGAGGAAAGAAATGACAGAGGGAAGAAATGACAGAGGGAAGAAATGACAGAGGGAAGAAATGACAGAGGGAAGAAATGACAGAGGGAAGAAATGACAGGGAAGAAATGACAGAGGGAAGAAATGACAGAGGGAAGAAATGACAGAGGGAAGAAATGACAGAGGGAAGAAATGACAGAGGGGAGAAATGACAGAGGGGAGAAATGACAGAGGGAAGAAATGACAGAGGGAAGAAATGACAGAGGAAAGAAATGACAGGGAAGAAATGACAGAGGGAAGAAATGACAGGGAAGAAATGACAGAGGAAAGAAATGACAGAGGAAAGAAATGACAGGGAAGAAATGACAGAGGGAAGAAATGACAGAGGAAAGAAATGACAGAGGGAAGAAATGACAGAGGGAAGAAATGACAGAGGGAAGAAATGACAGGGAAGAAATGACAGAGGGAAGAAATGACAGAGGGAAGAAATGACAGAGGGAAGAAATGACAGAGGGAAGAAATGACAGAGGGGAGAAATGACAGAGGGGAGAAATGACAGAGGGAAGAAATGACAGAGGGAAGAAATGACAGAGGAAAGAAATGACAGGGAAGAAATGACAGGGAAGAAATGACAGAGGGAAGAAATGACAGAGGGAAGAAATGACAGAGGGAAGAAATGACAGAGGGAAGAAATGACAGGGAAGAAATGACAGGGAAGAAATGACAGAGGGAAGAAATGACAGAGGGAAGAAATGACAGAGGAAAGAAATGACAGAGGGAAGAAATGACAGAGGGAAGAAATGACAGAGGGAAGAAATGACAGAGGGAAGAAATGACAGAGGGAAGAAATGACAGGGAAGAAATGACAGAGGGAAGAAATGACAGAGGGAAGAAATGACAGAGGAAAGAAATGACAGAGGGAAGAAATGACAGAGGGAAGAAATGACAGAGGGAAGAAATGACAGAGGGAAGAAATGACAGAGGGAAGAAATGACAGGGAAGAAATGACAGAGGGAAGAAATGACAGAGGGAAGAAATGACAGAGGAAAGCAAGAATGGATGAAGGGACAGGAAGTAATAGATGAAGGGACAGGAAGTAATAACAGAAGGAATAAGTGAATAAGTTAGACTGACCTGGAACTCTGCCTCCAGCAGAGTAGGCTCGTTACCGGAGTCTCTCTGTTTGAGTGTGCCCAGTGTTGGGTGCAGCTCTGCCAGGGAGATCTCTGTCTCTCCAAACTGGTTGTGTTCTATCAGAGCTTGATGGATCAGGATGTACTGAGCCTGACCGGACACACAGGTTAATACACACATTAATACTTAATAATACACACATTAATACTTAATAATACACACATTAATACACACCATAATACGTAATAATACACACAGGTTAATACACACATTAATACTTAATAATACACACATTAAAACGTAATAATACACACATTAATACTTAATAATACACACATTAATACACACATTAATACTTAATAATACACCCAGGGTAATACATACATTAATATTAATAATACACACATTACTACTTAATAATACACATAGGTTAATAAACACATTAATACTTAATAATACACACAGGTTAATAAACACATTAATACTTAATAATACACACAGGTTAATAAACACATTACTACTTAATAATACACACAGGTTAATACACACATTAATACTTAATAATACACACAGGTTAATACACACATTAATACTTAATAATACACACAGGTTAATATACACATTAATACTTAATAATACACACATTAATACACACATTAATACTTAATAATACACACAGGTTAATATACACATTAATACTTAATAATACACACATGTTAATATACACATTAATACCTAATAATACACACATTAATACACACATTAATACTTAATAATACACACAGGATAATATACACATTAATACTTAATAATACACACAGGTTAATATACACATTAATACTTAATACTACACACATTAATACACACATTAATACTTAATAATACACACAGGTTAATATACACATTAATACTTAATAATCCTCACAGGTTAATATACACATTAATACTTAATAATACACATAGGTTAATATACACATTAATACTTAATAATACACACATTAATACACACATTAATACTTAATAATACACACAGGTTAATATACACATTAATACTTAATACTACACACATTAATACACACATTAATACTTAATAATACACACAGGTTAATATACACATTAATACTTAATAATCCTCACAGGTTAATATACACATTAATACTTAATAATACACACAGGATAATATACACATTAATACTTAATAATACACACAGGTTAATATACACATTAATACTTAATAATACACACATTAATACACACATTAATACTTAATAATACACACAGGTTAATATACACATTAATACTTAATAATCCTCACAGGTTAATATACACATTAATACTTAATAATACACATAGGTTAATATACACATTAATACTTAATAATACACATAGGTTAATATACACATTAATACTTAATAATATACACAGGTTAACATACACATTAATACTTAATAATACACACAGGTTAATATACACATTAATACTTAATAATACACACAGGTTAATATACACATTAATACTTAATAATACACATAGGTTAATATACACATTAATACTTAATAATATACACATTAATAATAATCCACACAGGTTAAAACACACATTAATACTTAATAATACACATAGGTTAATATACACATTAATACTTAATAATACACACATTAATACACACATTAATACTTAATAATACACACAGGTTAATATACACATTAATACTTAATACTACACACATTAATACACACATTAATACTTAATAATACACACAGGTTAATATACACATTAATACTTAATAATCCTCACAGGTTAATATACACATTAATACTTAATAATACACACAGGTTAATATACACATTAATACTTAATAATCCTCACAGGTTAAAACACACATTAATACTTAATAATACACATAGGTTAATATACACATTAATACTTAATAATACACACAGGTTAATATACACATTAATACTTAATAATACACACAGGTTAATATACACATTAATACTTAATAATACACACATTAATACACACATTAATACTTAATAATACACACAGGTTAATATACACATTAATACTTAATAATATACACAGGTTAATATACACATTAATACTTAATAATACACACAGGTTAATATACACATTAATACTTAATAATACACACATTAATACACACATTAATACTTAATAATACACACAGGTTAATATACACATTAATACTTAATAATACACACAGGTTAATATACATATCATAGTCTAATGTGATGACAACCTACCTCTACTTGAACCATGAGGCATCTCTGGCGCCGTAGCTTGACCACGTATCCGTAGATGTCCACTCTGCCCTCAGCCTCCAGCCCCTCCATCATGGCATCAATGCCCATGTAGGTGCCTGTTCTCCCCACTCCAGCGCTTCACAAAGTAGTATGGTCAAATTATGAACAATCACACACAAATATCTCATTCTGGACACAATAACTCCCAACAGTATAGAAAAATGGCAACTAAAAATAAAAAAAACATTTTGAATAAAGAGAGGTCAACAAATATAAAGTACAATCCTGTGTGTGTGTGTGTGTGTGTGTGTGTGTGTGTGGTTTTCTACCTGCAGTGGATGACTATGGGTCCACTGAAGAGGTTCTTGAAGGCGTTGACGCGTCGCCTCAGCTTCAGCAGGAGGTGTGGCTCTCCCGGCACGCCGTGGTCTGGCCAGCTGGTGAACTGGATGTGGGTCACCTCCCTCTCTGCACTCTTCTCCCTCTTCTACACACACACACACCACACGTACATACAGGTGTAGGATCTTAATTTGACCAGTTTCTCACAGCAGGAAAATAATCCTGCAGTAACAGGAAATCTGAATTATGGTGTGGAATATAATTAATGGACATTTTTGTAGGGGTTGGTGTATTTTTTGTTAGGGCAAACTAAGTCTGACATTTTAAAGTGGAAATAACAAACTTTAAAAGCCTTTTTAAAACTCAAATACAGGTTTGCATTTCCTGCAACAACAGGGTGATCAACTGAAGATCCTACATCTGTATAGAGGTGCATGGGGTGACCAGCCAACTTCATACCATTTGTATCTTAATCCTAATCAGACATTCAGTGACTTTGATATATAATTTTAGTTTCGTTTTGGCAGTTTATCAAGAGAGTGTTTGTTTTACCGTGTTTGTTTATTTAAAAATAACAGATATCGCTGTATTAACCCTGTGAATATTGACTCACGTTGGTCAAGCTGAGGTGACGGATGATGTAATCGGGACAGTGCTCTTCTCTGTTCAGCTTCACAACAAACCCCTCAAAGATCTCCACCTCCCTTTCAGGAGACGGCCAGTACTGGGCACACTTGTTCTACAACACAGAAACAGGTAAATGCCAGTTAAATGTCATAGGAAAATATCTTCAGAGGACGAGCTGTCTTTTCCTGTTGTTCTGGTTTTGAGCCGTGGGTGTAATCGAAAGGAAGCTCTGCTTTGCAAACCCGAGCAACATGCACACAAACGTGTTAAGCGTATAAACAGAACCGTTTTACTGTTATTTGCTTACCCTGCTACTCTCCTCACAACGTGTTACCATGACGATGATAGAGGACTGTTGCTCCCAAACCATCCTCCAGAAATCCCCCACTGTCTCTTCCTTGGGACCTACCACACACACACACACACGCGCACACACACACACACACACACACACACACACGCGCGCACGCACGCACGCACACACACACACACACACACAAACGTTGCAGAATAAAGACGCAAGGCCAACACAACACTACACGATTCAGTGTGTAAAGATAATCATCAGTAAAAACAGCCCTTAACCTTGAGCTGCGATGTACTTCTTAGACTCCTTGAAACCCTGTAACGAAAGACAATTTGGCACAGCACACAATAGGTACAAAATAAGTTGGTATCATTACTAATTACTATGTATATTAATCACTATATATTTACTATTTTACCATGTAGGTAAATTATGAGTTAACATGACTGTTAAAAGCGAATAAGTGTTCCTTACGTCGATGAAGCTGGCGTTGATGTAGTCACAGCCAGTCTCTCCATTACCACTGGTCAGCTGGACACGGTTGTAGTCGTCTGATTGGACCGAGACATAAGGAAATAACATCACTGATCTGAGAGGAGCAGTGTTCACATAGGATCAGGTGTTCTGCCTTCAGACAGCAGTGTTCATATAGGATAATGTGTTCTACCTGGGGATAGCAGTGTTCATATAGGATAATGTGTTCTACCTGGGGACAGCAGTGTTCATATAGGATAATGTGTTCTGCCTGGGGATAGCAGTGTTCATATAGGATAATGTGTTCTACCTGGGGATAGCAGTGTTCATATAGGATAATGTGTTCTACCTGGGGATAGCAGTGTTCATATAGGATAATGTGTTCTACCTGGGGATAGCAGTGTTCATATAGGATAATGTGTTCTACCTGGGGATAGCAGTGTTCATATAGGATAATGTGTTCTACCTGGGGACAGCAGTGTTCATATAGGATAATGTGTTCTACCTGGGGATAGCAGTGTTCATATAGGATAATGTGTTCTACCTGGGGACAGCAGTGTTCATATAGGATAATGTGTTCTGCCTGGGGATAGCAGTGTTCATATAGGATAATGTGTTCTACCTGGGGATAGCAGTGTTCATATAGGATAATGTGTTCTACCTGGGGATAGCAGTGTTCATATAGGATAATGTGTTCTACCTGGGGATAGCAGTGTTCATATAGGATAATGTGTTCTACCTGGGGACAGCAGTGTTCATATAGGATAATGTGTTCTACCTGGGGATAGCAGTGTTCATATAGGATCATGTGTTCTACCTGGGGATAGCAGTGTTCATATAGGATAATGTGTTCTGCCTGGGGATAGCAGTGTTCATATAGGATAATGTGTTCTACCTGGGGATAGCAGTGTTCATATAGGATCATGTGTTCTACCTGGGGATAGCAGTGTTCATATAGGATCATGTGTTCTGCCTTGGGACAGCATTGTTCATATAGGATAATGTGTTCTACCTGGGGATAGCAGTGTTCATATAGGATAATGTCTTCTACCTGGGTATAGCAGTGTTCATATAGGATAATGTGTTCTACCTGGGGATAGCAGTGTTCATATAGGATAATGTGTTCTACCTGGGGACAGCAGTGTTCATATAGGATAATGTGTTCTGCCTTGGGACAGCAGTGTTCACATAGGACCACTTACATGGGAGGATGTCTACGTAGCGGTTCTTGGGCTGGTTGCAGGACTTCTTGGCCTCTCTGACCGTGTTGCGGCTGAAGATCCTGGGGATGCTCTGTAGGGAGAGATGGGATCTGTGAGCTGAATGGTGGAATCACTGGAGCTGAGGTTAGGTGTCTGGGAAACATACAGTAAGTATCTGCCCATAAATAGACTCAACACGTCGCGAAAGAAACAGTAAATCCAGAGTCATTTACCATTTGATTTCTAACCTTCCTTTGTTTGTTTCTTTTCCTAAGTGTCTAAGACTGCTGATTGGCCAGGAGGTTGTGGGATTCTAACATTCACCTGAAACTCCTGAAGGAAAAGACGTCCCTCATCGGCAATTTTCCTCTTGTAGGCGTCCAGAAGCACCTCAGATCCGATTGGCTCCACGTTCAGCAGGTTCTCCTCATCACCTAGGAAACACCAATCAATGACAACCCCAACGTACAGGAACAGGAAGAGATTGTATATTTTTGAAAGGTTTTAATGTCTTTGCAACAGTCATAGGACATCTACTCATTCAATTGATGGAGTTCAGCAAGCGTGTGTCTCTATGCACTTAAAGTAGATGGCTCTGTTTAAGAGCGTCTCAATCTGATCAAATTGGAAGAAATATTCACTTACTTGGCTGAATCAGCTCAATCTGTTCATCATTGTTGCTGTGGAACAAACAGTAATATCAGAGAATAGCAGATCTACTGTCCTCTACCGTATAATCTACAGCACTAAATAGCCAAACTAGAATGGATCTAACGAAGCTACTACTTACACAGCTACCTCTTCAAATACAATCTGAAGGTAATCTGAAGCCTACTGTAGCATTTAGAGACTTCCTGTCAGACAGGAACTGACTAAATACTTACTTGGACTTCTTGCGCTGCAGGATGTAGATCTTGTAGAGAACGAAGATGAGAGCCAGAGACGTCAGGATGATGAGGAACACAAGGAACCCAATCACAGCTTTGTCATTGTCTGAAAACAGATGAGAAGAGTGGTAAAGGGACTTTTACTCAACAATGTAATAGCAACACTGAATGCTGTTTAGCCTACCATGAATGGAGGGAGGAGGAGGGATAAATGGCTACTTGTTCATACTGTTCATCAAAGTCATATTATTTTGTTAATTGGAGTCAGAGAAAGGTAATATTCATACAAAGTGTATCATTTTAATCAGTCTGACTTGAGTATATTTATTGCAGGCTTCTGCATAAGATTCTGGAAATGTAACACTACTTACAGCGAGTAGTAATGTGTGTTTCTATTGGTTTACTATTGTATTTCCCATTGTATGTAATGATCTGAAAAAAGAAGACGTTCATGTATGATCCTTCCATCACAATAGTTCCTGGTCCCCACAAACCCACTGGGTTAACAGGAACGCACAATAATCAAGCCAATACTCTCGTTAATGATCATCATGACTATGTGAACACATTACCTGAGAGACATACTGGTGAAACACCATTTCTACATCTTCTGTTTAACTCATCTACATACAGTACATAGAGCATTTCATTCAGCAGTGTCTAATGCCACGATATATTACAGCATAGTCAATACATTAGGTTTTACTGTATGAATGTTGAATAACGTACCTTAACTGTGTAGTCTGTTAAATAGCCGAGGTCCGCAAATGTAAAATTGCATTTTGTATGGTTTTGTTGTTTTGTCTCAGACCCAGTGATCGTTGCAATGTACCACTTCTCTTTTCCCTTCCACTGAACTGGCTTTAATTCCTCACATATAATGGTAAAAGCATTGTTCTGAGTATAAGTCACACTCGTTTTCCCCCCCACCTCATCAGGTACTGTCAAACACAAACATAGGCAACAGATTACATTATGGTCATCCTGTTCACAGATCCCAACAGATGTGAAGCAGTTATTTCATATAGGCCTGTTCTTCCACTTCATATTCTATGATCATTTACTACGGTTCAGAAACATTTTTACTCAGCACCCTTCACTTCAACATCTGCATCGTGTAAAGATTGCTGCAGTATGTTAAAAATCATCATATTACTATATATTGTGAATGAAATTATATATGCAACGTATGTCACACTTACCTCCAGGTGCAGTTAGGATTGTCTCAGACACTTTTTTGAGTGTATCGTAGCTCATGTCTTTGTACCTTGGCTCAATTGAACAGATATAATTTGTGAACGGCTGCAATTTATTAAAATCATCATGTAATTCATCCGTGGTGTAACAATCTGAAAAATGGATGAAAAAGGAGTCAAATCTTGATCTGAAATTCTTATCAATTAGTTGTTTGTTTTAAATATATATATAAATGATCTCATCTCCCACCTGAGGCAACTGCTTGTTCGACAAGCTGCCAGGGACATACAATTGTAAAGGCAACCACATCTTTAGGAAAACATACATACCTGTGTTTTCCATAGGGACTTATCATTAAAATAAGGTTAATTTGTTTGGTGGGTAAAATAATTACTTAACATGTAGCTTACCTTTAACTTTAACAGTCTCAATTCTACAGGAAACGCAGGAGTGAAATAGCGTTTTTTGGGGGCAGTTAATGCTGTGATTGGTCCATTTAAGGCTTATGGAGGTGTTTGTGTTTGTAGACCTTTGGGTAATGTCCACTTCTACGGAGTGAAATATAAGAATAATATGATCATAGTGATACTGAAATAAATGCATGTTATGTCTTGTTATAGGCTATTGTCAGTATTCAAATGTTTAAGTCGAGGGAGAGTTTATCTTAAAGTATAATAACTTACTACACTTGATTTCAACGTCAATGGACTTGGTATTGATGACTTTACTGTTGTGAGTAATCTTTCCACTACAGTTGTATTTCTGAAAGGGTTCCAAATCAGTCAAGTTGATAGACCCGCTGTTTCCTGGGACAAAAACAAGAATATTAGTGATTTCTTCTTTTGAAAAAATTAATTGTTATCATATGTAAATTCAATATGAAATGTGGAAACATTATTTTTACCTTCACAGGTGTAATGAATGTCCAGATCTTTAGGGCTACAGTTTTTTGGCTTGTTTTTCCATACTATTTCAACAGGGAGTAGGTTTTTGAATTCCAGATTGGGAGAGTGTTTGACTGTAGAATACTCTGTTTAAAAATAGGAAAGATTTAATTATAGCTATGCACAAAAGAGACAAAATAGTGATACTGGTTAACAAATGATGGTTTATCAGCAGCCGTGTACAATGTGGCCACAGCCTTTGATATTTTACTTTATTAGGATCTCTTTTAGTCCTCATTTGGACTCATCTTATAAGAGTATCCAGTGCATTTGGAAAGTGTTCAGACACCTTCCCTTTTCCACAAGTTGTTATGTTCCAGCATTATTCTCAAATGTATTAAATAAATACAAATCTTGACCAATCTACAAACAATACCCCATAATGACAAAGCGAAAACAAGTTTTTATAAATGTTTGCACATTAATTATAAGTATTCAGACCCTTTGCTATGAGACTCGAAATTGAGCTCAGGTGCATCGTGTTTCCATTGATCAATTCTTGAGATGTTTCTACAACTTTATTGTAGTCCACCTGTGGTAAATTCAATTGATTGGACATGATTTGGCCTGGCTATTTAAGGTCCCACAGTTGATAGTGCATGTCAGAGCAAAAACCAAGCCATGAGGTTGAAGGAATTGTCCTTAGAGCTCCGAGACAGGATTGTGTCAAGGCACTGGGGAAGGGTACTAAAACATTTCTGCAGCATTGAAGGTCCCCAAGAACACAGTGGCCTCCATCATTCTTAAATAGAAGAAGTTTGGAACCACCAAGATTCCTAGAGCTGACCGCGAGAAAGACCTTGGTCAGAGAGGTGAACAAGAACCCGATGGTCACTATGCCAGAGTTCTAGAGTTCCTCTGTGGAGATGGGAGAACCTTCCAGAAGGACAACCATCTCTGCAGGACTCCACCAATCAGGCCTTTATGGTAGAGTGGCCAGACGGAAGCCACTCCTCAGTGAAAGGCACATGACAGCCCGCTTGGAGTTTGCCAAAAGCCACCTAAAGGACTCTCAGACCATGTGAAACAAGATTCTCTGGTCTGATGAAACCAAGATTGAACTCTTTGGCCTGAATGCCAAGCGTCACGTCTGGAAGAAACTAGGCACCATCCCTACGGTGAAGCATGTTGGTGGCAGCATCATGCTCTGGGGAGGTTTTTCAGCAGCAGGGACTGGGAGACTAGTCGGGATCGAGGGAAAGATTAATGGAGCAAAGTACAGATAGATCCTTGATGAAAACCTGCTCCAGAGCACTCAGGACCTCAAACTGGGGCCGTTGTCCAACAGCACACAGCCAAGACAAAGCAGGAGTGGCTTCGGGACAATGTCCTTGAGTTTCCCAGCCAGAGCCCGGACTTGAACACGATTGACCATCTCTGGAAAGACCTGAAAATAGCTGTGCAGCGACACTCCCCATCCAACCTGACAAAGCTTGAGAGGATCTACAGAGAAGAATGTGAGAAACTCCCCAAATAAAGGTGTGCCAAGCTTGTAGCGTCATATACTGTACTTTCCCGAATGCACTGTACACTGTTGGTCAGGATTGTTTAAATAAAGGATAGCAGGTCATAGTGATTGAGAAATGTCCTTTGCTGTTGAGTAATTCCCGTTTAACATTTTAAATATTTTTCTTTCTGAGTATTTATAGTAATCTCACCTGCTGTTATGGGTATAGTTTTGCTGATGTTTACACTGCAATCTCCAGGCACAGCTACATTGGTTGTGAAGTTTGTGCAGAAATGTTCATCTAAAAGCTTAAAACACTTGTCTTTGTCCCAGGTGATACTGTTCCATTCAGGACTGTTCCATTCAGCATCACTGATATCCCATTTCGTCACATAACACAAATATCCCGGCTTCTTGTTGGTGGAAAACTCTAGGTCATCTAAATCGTACAAACATTTGTTTAAAAAAAAATAGATTTTTAACCATTTTTCCAACATGTATTATTTTAGATAAGTACCATAGTCTACAGCTAGTTAACTACAAGTGAATTTACATAATAGTTATTATAAGTAAGTAATTTGTCATTGTATTGAGATTCAACCTAAAAAGATCCCTATATGTTACTACTAAACACAGTGATTGTTACATCCCACAATTTGTTTTCCTCCAAAGCATTATTTAGCCACAGGATTTAATAAGGATTATTAGTTCACATGTAATTAACAAATAATACCTTATTAAACAGTGTATGCTCAGTGCCTTTGACATACCCATTTTCTCAGTCCTCAGAGTGCTATTTCCTTGGAGTTCACATTCAGGCTGAATCGTTTTCAAAGTGTATTTCCTGCAAGGCTTCAATGATACCACAATAGTGGAGTTCACCGTTTGATGCTCAACAGTCATGTGTTGTCCTGATTCATCCTGGTACGATATGTTGTATGTGTCGGAGGTTGAGGCCTTTAAGTCAATCTGAAAGCCATAGATGACAGGCGTGACCGTGTATGTACCTATAAGATTAAATGAAAAGATTGATCATTATTTATTCATTTATTTATTCAGGTGAACTATCCCTATCATGCACAGTCTTAGAATGCATCTCAAACCAAAGAATTGGAACTCACACTTTGGCGGTATTGGTTTAGTCTGGCTGCCTGAAAGACGGAACAGACAGGTGAGAATCCACGAGAACCATGTTACATTACAACATCACAACAATCCATTACAACATCACAACATTCCATTACAACATCACAACATTCCATTACAACATTCCATTACAACATCACAACATTCCATTACAACATCACAACAGTAGGAGAAACATGATCTACTATCAATGGACACAACACAGCATCCCATGGAGGAGAGGCCAACCTGTGGGGATAGCTGTAGTGGAAGTCAGGGTGCTTGCAGGTGAGGTTTGGTTGTGGATGGGTGGAGTGCTTGTAGGCAAAGATGGAGAGGTGGAGGTGTTTGTAGGAAAGGGTTGGGTTTGGTTGAGGGTGCTTGCAGGGTCAGATGTCTGGGTTTGGTTGAGGGTGCTTGCAGGGTCAGATGTCTGGGTTTGGTTGAGGGTGCTTGCAGGGTAAGAAGTGCTTGTGCTCGAGTCGCCAGTTGCTATAAAATAGAGAACGACACACTTTTGATGTGAGACAGAAACAACACATTTTTCAGCATTAACAGACGTTAATGGAGGAGGTATACATTACCGTTGGAGGGGGTAGCTTGGCTTGATGCCTGAGTGATGATGTTTGAGGTGGGAGTAAGCGAAATGAGTGAAGGTGAGAGGGTTGTAGTGGTCGTCGTGGTGATGGTGGTGGTGTTTGGAAGTAAGGGGCCTGATACAAATCATCTCAGTTAGAGAGACAAATCACAATAAATAACAAATGATGTGATCAGCTCCTGGTAATGGAGCTGATCAACAGATCCAGCATGACTCTATGAGAGATTCTGCTTTGCAGGTTTACCTGTGGAGTCGTTTGCATTCTTGGTGGATTGTGTGGGTGAAGGAGTGGAGATGTTGCTTTTGTCTGTGGATAAAAGTGACAGAGTGAGTGCTTCAAGTTTCTTTTGAGGAGAGTTGAGGCAGGAGTGGAGTGGATAGTTGGTTGGTTGGTTGGTTGGTTGGTTGGTTGGTTGGTTGGTTGGTTGACTGATGGAGGCTCAAAACTACAATGCTCTTGTTCTTATTCTGAACTTACCAAACCATGTTTCGTCCGTGACATAGACAGTGTGTTCAAAATCACCACAACTGACATTTCACAACTAACACTCTGACTTCACTTTAGAGAGAGAGAGAGAAATCAAACATATCACTGATGTAAACGGAGGTCGCCTACACCCGGACACTCCAGTGTAGTATTTACCTTGCTCATTTATGGGTGGAGGAGTGGTTGAGTTGGATGCTGTCTGAGAGTTTAAAGGTGTGATGGGAATGCTTGTGGGTTTGTTGGTGATGGTTACTGTTCCTGGTGGGGGTATTGTTTCTGTGGAGCCTTGGATGAGAGAGTGAGAGTGAGAGTGAGAGGCTGAGATGAAGATTTTACCCCATAGAGCTAAATGTAGAAGCATAGGATCTCTATGGGGTTGACCAACTTCGGAGCTGGACACATTGTTGCTGCCTCTGAGCATTAATGTGAATAGCACATGCAATCATGCAACGGTCACCTTCAGATGTGGAGAAATCATGACTGATTCTGGGGGATAAAGACATGAATAAGATAATCATTTTAAGACCAACTGACCTTTCGGAGTTGTATCCCCGTCACCTATAAAATGAGAAGAGAATTATAGTTTTGTCATTGTCACTTTTACATTCACACATTTAAGTCATCATCAAGGACTTATGGCCAACATTACCATCTAACATCACATCAATCTGAAAACGTATTTATCTGAAATGAACTGCTATAAACATCGACCAACATTGTATTTGGTCAGATTTATCAAGCACAGAACTTCCTCCAAGGCTTTACCCTGTATACCACAGGAGGCTGCTGAGCAGAGAGCGGCTCATAACAGTGGCTGGAATGTAGAAAATGGAATGGTATCAAACTCATGGAAGCTCTGTGGTTGATGAATTCGATACCATTCCGTTCCAACCGTTTCTATGAATCCGTC
Organism: Oncorhynchus nerka; assembly: GCF_034236695.1. Classification (NCBI taxonomy): domain Eukaryota; kingdom Metazoa; phylum Chordata; class Actinopteri; order Salmoniformes; family Salmonidae; genus Oncorhynchus; species Oncorhynchus nerka. Next base: position 88,884,025 of record NC_088419.1, on the reverse strand, counting down.
CTCCCCAGTTAAGGTGGCACCAGCCTCCTGTGGTGTATATATTGACTTCCTTACTGCTCGTAGCTAGCCGGGGAGGAAAGGGCGTTGTTAGCAGTGGGGGTTTGTGTGTGAGTGTGGCATAACCTGGTAGCCATGGTAACTCGGAGCAGAGCGAACACTCTATTTCAGCATCCGACCACAGTTTCCTGCTTCGCATCAAGCCCAGAGATGAGAACCCAATCCCCTTTCTGTTCTAAGAACAGCAATCGTTCATCTTCAGTTTTGTCCCAACTGCAGATGTACAGTATGATGTTTGACTATAATGCACACAGGTGTGAACGCACCAAGGCTCTTGACCATTTTAAATATATATATATATTTAAAATGGTCAAGAGCCTATATATATATATATATGTTTGTTTTTTTTTTACATCACATGAGATAGGTATGGAATGTTCCAGACCCAATTACACCTTTAAGGTCTGGTCTACTTTAGATTATTTGTGCTGTTAACATTGTACTGGATTTCCTGTAACCCAAACCCTGAGCTTCTAAGGCAAAATGCAAAAAGCAGCGACTTAAAATGTTTACTTCCTTATTTCAATACAATTAGGTTGTCACAATGTTTCAGCATACACTTGCTTTGGTTTGACTTGACCCGCTAGTATTTTCCTACATAGGACTCATACAAAACGACACAAAAATGAAACAGAAAGAATGCACTTAGAGCTGTAGAAATATTCAACCCAAAATAAACTGCTATAACACTGTGTTTCTCTTCCATTTGAACAGAGACCTACAACAGAAATGAGAATGTGACAGAGGCTGCTTGAACAATAATTAGACTTCAGGAAGTGTTTTTTTGTGTTTTTGCTCAACTCTGGTTTCTGTGTTTGAGTGTTTCCAAGGGAGATGGGTGCACCCTGCACTGACATTTTACTGGTCCGCCCACCCAAAGAAAACCTGGTCAGATGCTGCTTTTGTGACTGGCTGGGGATTCTTTTTGTTACTTTTTCACACTACTACACCTCTTCAGGATTGAAAGGTGTTACTCTCAGTTTGTGAATATGTAACTGAGGTAGTGGGTGAACCACCAGTGAGTCTGCTATCAAAGTTTGATTGCAGAAGTGAAATGTCTTCACACATCCAGTGTAGGTTGTTTGCAATTGCGTTTGAGACAACAAAAAAATCGACCATTAAGAGGAAGCTATGCCTTTACTTATTAATGGAGAGCTGGTTGCTATGTACTTTGCATAGAGGCTTGTAGGGGTTCTGGTGGCTCGTTCTCATTAATGGCAAGATGGCCAAGTTGGGGTGTGATAACGTGATAAAGATGGCCAAGGTGGGGTGTGATAAAGTGATAAAGATGGCCAAGGTGGGGTGTGATAACGTGATAAAGATGGCCAAGGTGGGGTGTGATAACGTGATAAAGATGGCCAAGGTGGGGTGTGATAACGTGATAAAGATGGCCAAGTTGGGGTGTGATAACGTGATAAAGACGGCCAAGGTGGGGTGTGATAACGTGATAAAGATGGCCAAGGTGGGGTGTGATAAAGTGATAAAGATGGCCAAGGTGGGGTGTGATAACGTGATAAAGATGGCCAAGGTGGGGTGTGATAACGTGATAAAGATGGCCAAGTTGGGGTGTGATAACGTGATAAAGATGGCCAAGGTGGGGTGTGATAACGTGATAAAGATGGCCAAGTTGGGGTGTGATAACGTGATAAAGATGGCCAAGGTGGGGTGTGATAACGTGATAAAGATGGCCAAGTTGGGGTGTGATAACGTGATAAAGATGGCCAAGTTGGGGTGTGATAACGTGATAAAGATGGCCAAGGTGGGGTGTGATAAAGTGATAATGATGGCCAAGGTGGGGTGTGATAACGTGATAAAGATGGCCAAGGTGGGGTGTGATAACGTGATAAAGATGGCCAAGGTGGGGTGTGATAGATGTGACGAAAGCTATCTCCCCCAATCTCTCTCTCAAAATCTATATTTAATCAATTTTAAATGCAGGCTGAAACACCACTAAATGTTGAAAAAATCGAATGATGTGAAACTTTCGTCAGAAAATATTCTCAGCCCTGTATATATAAATATATATATACAGTGACTTCAGAAAATATTCTCACCCCTGTATATATAAATATATATTCTCACCCCTGTATATATAAATATATATATATACAGTGACTTCAGAAAATATTCTCAGCCCTGTATATATAAATACATATATATACAGTAATTTCAGAAAATATTCTCAGCCCTGTATATATAAATATATATACAATGACTTCAGAAAATATTCTCAGCCCTGCATATATAAATATATATATATACAGTGACTTCAGAAAATATTCTCAGCCCTGTATATATAAATATATATACAATGACTTCAGAAAATATTCTCAGCCCTGCATATATAAATATATATATATACAGTGACTTCAGAAAATATTCTCAGCCCTGTATATATAAATATATATCCAGTGACTTCAGAAAGTTTTCACACCCCTTGATTTGTTCCACATTTTATTGTGTTACAGCCTAAATTTAAAAATAATTAAATTGAGATTTTGAGTCAGTGGTCTACACACAATACCCCATAATGTCAAAGTGGAATATATAATTTTTGTTTTACAAATGAATAACAAATTAAACGTTTAAAATGTTTTCACTCAATGAGTATTTAACCGCTTTTGTTATGGCAAGCCTAAATATATTCAGGAGTAAACATGTGTTAAACAAATCACATAATAAGTTGCATGGACTGTACAATAATAGTGTTTAACATGACTTTTAAATGACATCCTCACCTCTGTACCCCACCCATACAATGTCTCGCAAAGAAGGGCACCTAAATGCATTTTTAAAAAGCAGACATTGAATATCCCTTTGAGCATGGTGAAGTTATGAATTACACATTGGATGGTGTATCAATACACCCAGTTACAAACAAATATAGTTGCCAGAGAGGAAGGAAACAACTCAGGGATTTCACCATGAGACCAATGTTGTCTTTAAAAAAGTTAGAGTTTAATGATGTGATGGGAGAAAATTGAGGATGGATCAACAACATTGTAGTTACTCCACAATACTCACTCACCTTAATAATGACAGAGTGAAAAGAAGGAAGCCTATACAGAATACAAATATTCCAAAACAATACAACAAATACATCCTGTTTGCAATAAGGCACTAAAATAAAACTGCCAAAATGTGACAAAGAAATTTACTTTATGTCCTGAATAAAAAGTGTTATGTTTGGGGAAAATCCAATACAACACATCACTGAGTATGATCATGTTAAACGCTATTATTGCACAGAGTGATTCCATGCAACTTATTAAGCAAATGTTATTAGGCTTGCCATAACAAATGGGTTGACTACTTATTGACTGAGGACATTTCTGCATTTAATTTTTTATTCATTTGTAAAAATGTCAAAAAACATAATTCCACATTATGGGGTATTGTGTGTGAATACTTTCTGAAGGCACTATATATATATATAGTCATATATACTAGTCATATATATATATATATACAGTGCATTTGGAAAGTATTCAGACCCCTTGACTTTTTCCACATTTTGTTACGTTGCTTTATTTCCTCATCAATCTACACAAAATATCCCACAATGACAAAGCAAAAACTGGTTTTTGGTAAGGTTTGAAAATGTATAAAAAATAAAATAAACAGACATACTTTATTAACATACGTATTCAGACCCTATGATATGAGACTCCAAATTGAGCTCAGGTGCATCCTGTTTCTATTGATCATGCTTTAGATGTTTCTACAACTTGATTAGAGTCCACCTGTGGTACATTCAATTGATTGGACATGATTTGGGAAGGCACACACCTGTCTATATAAGATCCCACAGTTGACAGTGCATGTCAGAGTAGAAACCAAGCCATGAGGTCGAGGGAATTGTCCGTAGAGCTCCGAGAGAGGATTGTGTCAAGGCACAGATCTGGGGGAGGATACCAAAAAATGTCTGCATCGTTGAAGGTCCCCAAGAACACAGTGACCTCCATCATTCTTAAATGGAAGAAGTTTGGAACCACCAAGACTCTTCATAGAGCTGGCCGCCCAACTAAACTGAGAAATAGGGGGAGAAGGGCCTTGGTCAGGAAGGTGACCAAGAACCTGGTGGTCACTCTGATAGAGCTCCAGAGTTCCTCTGTGGAGATGGGAGAAAATTCCAGAAGGACAACTATCCCTGCAGCACTCCACCAATCAGGCCTTTATGGTAGGGTGGCCAGACAAAAGCCACTCCTCAGTAAAAGGCACATGGCAGCCAAATGGAGTTTGCCAAAAGGCACCTAAAGCACTCTCAGACCATGAGAAACAAGATTCTCTGAACTGATGAAACCAATATTGAAGTGAATACCAAACATCACTTCTGGAGGAAACCTGGCACCATCCCTATGGTGAAGCATGGTGGTGGCAGCATCTTGCTGTAGGGATGTTTTTCTGCGGCAGGGACTGGGAGACTAGTCAGGATTGAGGGAAAGATGAACAGAGCAAAGACCATAGATCCTTGATGAAAACCAGCTCCAGAGCGCTCAGGGCCTCAGACTGGGGCGAAGGTTCACCTTCCAACAGGACAACAACCCTAAATACACAGCCAATACAACGCAGGAGTGGCTTCGGGAAAAGTCTTTGAATGTCCTTGAGTAGCTCAGCCCGAGCCTGGTCTTGAACCCTGAGCAGCAACGCTCCCCATCCAACCTGACAGAGCTTGAGAGGATCTGCAGAGAAGAATGGGAGAAACTCCCCAAATACAGGCGTGCCAAGCTTGTAGCGTCAAACCCAAGAAGACTTGGGGTTGTAATTGCTGCTAAAGGTGCTTCAACAAAGTACTGAGTAAAGGGTCTGAATACTTATGTAAATTTGACATTTTATTTTTTATACATGTGCAAACATAAAAAAAAAACTGTTTTTACTTGTCATTATGGGGTATTAATATAGATTAATGAGAATAAAAAATCGAGAAAGTGTGTGGAACAAAATGTGGAGAAAGTCAAGGGATCTGAATACTTTCCAAATGCACTGTATGCTTCAGAACCCAAAAGTTGCTCGTCTCGATTGTTGACCAATGACTAGTCACCGGCATTGGCGCGCAAAGGTGAATGCGCATATCCTGATTAGTGACTAGAAATAACTTGTTTCATTTCCTCCAGATTTTCCTGGCAAACAGAGTTGGCCTATGTTCATCCATATGAAATACAGTTTATCTACTACAGACTCATCTCTGCTAGAACATGGAAAGTACTGTATAGATGGAAAGCCTGATGTATTGATTTGAACTTTTAGTGTTTTGTTTAATATTCACTTTCATTTGCAATCTTCTGCTTTTAAAGAGCAACTATTTCAGTTTATCATTGAAGTCAAAGACAATTTTTTCCCTTGATGTTAAAACAAGACTATGGCTTTAAATGTGATATTGTACCTTTTTTTAATTAAAACAGTATGTGATTGTATATTTTATTTTGCGATTTGATTGATCATTGTCATATTTCAGATGAACCAAGTTAGTGTGTTTTGGACCATTCTTTTTTGGGGCATTGAGGGTCAAAATGTCAGACCACTGGAATACATGATAATGGCAACAAATGGAGTTGGTTTGGATATAATAATTGATATAGTAATGGATATAATAATGGATATAATAATGGATATAGTAATGGATATAGTAATGGATATAATAATGGATATAATAATGGATATAGTAATGAATATAATCATTGATATAGTAATGGATATAATAATGGATATAGTAATGGATATAGTAATGGATATGGTAATGGATATAGTAATGGATATAATAATTGATATAGTATTGGATATAGTAATGGATATAATAATGGATATAATAATGAATATAATAATGGATATAGCAATGGATATAATCATGGATATAATAATTGATATAGTAATGGATATAATAATTGATATAGTAATGGATATAGTAATGATATGGTAATGGATACAATAATGGATATAGTAATGGATATAGTAATGGATATAATAATGTATATAATAATTTATACGGTAATGGATATAATAATGGATATAATAATGGATATAGTAATGGATATAGTAATGGATTTAGTAATGGATATAGTAATGGATATAGTAATGGATATAGTAATGGATATAATAATGGATATAGTAATGGATATAATAATGGATGTAGTAATGGATATAGTAATTGATATAGTAATGGATATAGTAATGGATATAGTAATGGATGTAGTAATGGATGTAATAATGGATCTAGTAATGGATAAAGTAATATATATAGTAATGGATATAGTAATGGATATAGTAATGGATATAATAATGTATATAATAATTTATATGGTAATGGATATAGTAATGGATATAATAATGGATATAATAATGGATAAAGTAATGGATATAGTAATGATATGGTAATGGATACAATAATGGATATAGTAATGGATATAGTAATGGATATAGTAATGGATATAATAATGTATATAATAATTTATACGGTAGTGGATATAGTAATGGATATAATAATGGATATAATAATGGATATAGTAATGGATATAGTAATGTATATAGTAATGGATTTAGTAATGGATATAGTAATGGATATAGTAATGGATATAGTAATGGATATAATAATGGATGTAGTAATGGATATAGTAATGGATATAGTAATGGATACAATAATGGATATAGTAATGGATATAATAATGGATGTAGTAATGGATATAGTAATTGATATAGTAATGGATATAGTAATGGATATAATAATTGATATAGTAATGGATATAGTAATGGATACAATAATGGATATAGTAATGGCGTTGAGGGTCTAAATGTCTGCAAGACCACTGGGATACATGATAATGGCAACAAATGGAGTTAGTTTGGATACAATAATTGATATAGTAATGCATATAGTAATGGATTTAGTAATGGATATAGTAATGGATATAGTAATTGATATAGTAATGGATATAGTAATTGATATAGTAATGGATATAGTAATGGATATAGTAATAGATATAGTAATGGATAAAGTAATGGATATAATAATTGATATAGTAATTGATATAGTAATGGATTTAGTAATGGATATAGTAATGGATATAATAATGGATATAATAAGTGATATGGTAATGGATGTAGTAATAGTAATGGATACATTTTTCTTGTTTTTGCATTACACCCCCCCCCCCAAAAAAAAGTTCTATGCACAGCCTTGCTCTCTCTCTGTCTCTCTATAATTGACATTTACAGATAAGATGTTGTTCTGCTAAGCCTCATCCCCCTCTTCACCACATCCCCCTCTCCTTCCTGAAACACTGTTTTAATCATACAGCTCTATGAACATTTCAACACCGCTTCTTCATTTCAAAGGCTTCTGCTTTTCTCTCGTCATTTTCTTAAGTTTCATCTCAGCCACCGCCGGGACACGCTTATTAGGCAGGAAGAGGCCATCGCCTATTAGGCAGGAAGAGGCCATCACTTATTAGGTAGGAAGAGGCCATCGCCTATTAGGCAGGAAGAGGCCATCGCCTATTAGGCAGGAAGAGGCCATCGCCTATTAGGCAGGAAGAGGCCATCGCTTATTAGGCAGGAAGAGGCCATCGCCTATTAGGCAGGAAGAGGCCATCGCCTATTAGGCAGGAACAGGCCATCGCCTATTAGGCAGGAAGAGGCCATCGCCTATTAGGCAGGAAGAGGCCATCGTCTATTAGGCAGGAAGAGGCCATCGTCTATTAGGCAGGAAGAGGCCATCGCCTATTGCGGAAGATTGACGAGGGTGGATTTTATGAGCTGTACTGATCAAGATGTACCTCCAACAACAATACATAAAACCTCATGTAATTATGCCCCAAAACAATGACAGCTTTTTAGGTGAGCGTTGATGCCCTCCTGTGATAAGCAGTATCCACTTTGTCAAAGGTAGGGGCACAAAATATTTTGCTTGTCCACTCCCAGCGTGCCTCTCCAGGATGCTGTTGGAGAGATGCATCGCTGCAGAACTCCACCAACGTTCCGTCAATAAAATGGTCTAACATAAATCATGTAGCAGATATAGGATATGGTAGAAAGAGTATGTGGCCTTTTCTGTTGCCTACAGGCTGGAGATAAAATGGATGACAATGTAATGAGACAGACACGTTTTACATCATGTTTCTCCAGATCAAACAGCCTAAAGTAAAGTATGCTCAATCAAATAAAAAATGTGCTGTCATGTTAACAAACAACAAATCCTAAAACCAAGACAGGTTCAAGTAAAATGGACAATCACAAGTTTCACCTCATTGTCATGATCAGTGGTTTCAAGATTGTATCCTAAACATTTTTGACAATCTGAAAATAGCGAAAAAGAAAATACTTCTGCATTTCCCGCTGTGTAAACACATTGCAAATAGGCTCACGATAATTCCAGATAAAGTTGGGTTGCTGATATTCATAGATTAAATAGCCACATTGATTAGTTACAGGAATCAGGATTAATAAAGCCAACGCCACGGCCTGTTTTACAAAATGGTGGGCCTAGCACATATATGGGCATTCATAAAATTCCATCGTGGCCGACACGGTAGGCTACACCCCACTAAGCACGAGCCCTCTTTTTTTCATATTTTTGTGTGTTTTAAAAACGGTAGGCTTACCACATAGATGGGCATTCAGAAAATTGAATTTCAGGCAATACTGTAGGCTACACCTCAGTAAGCATGGGCCTACGCCTTTTGGAATTATTTTTTTGGACCGGCCTGACTTCCACGTCCAAGGACATTGATTTTTGGTCCGGTCCAGACCAAATCTAAATCAATAATGTTTGGTTCACATTTTGTACGGTCTGGACCAGTCTTGATTTGTCCCAAATAAATCAAGGCTATAAATGACATATTTTCAACTTTCATTCAGAATCAAAGCTGAGCCTGATTTCAACATCTGGGAAATACATATTTTCAACTGTCATTCAGAACCGAAATTAACCTGATTTCAACATCTTGAAAATATGTTTTTTTCAACATCCTGGAAAATATTTATTATAAACGTATGGAAAACACATCTTTTCACCTTTCATTCAGAACCTAAATTGATCCTAACTTCAGCATCTGGAAAATATATATTTTAAATATATATTTTATTTTAATTTTGCTTACTGGGACTATTCTAGTTTTGCCGGTGCATTTTTTGGTCTCGCCTAGTGTGGCAGAACGGCAAGGACCGGCCCTGACCTCAGCTATAGCTTTACCAGGAAGTGCAGACAGGCCGCTCAAAATGGAACACGGAAGTGGTTGAGCTGTGATCTGTCTAAAAAGAACCCCACATCTGAACTCTGTTTGTCTTACTGCAGTTGGTAGAAGTACATTCTACATTCAGAACATTCACATGTATTGGAGATTCACACTAAATATACACAAACAAGGGTGCACTTTTGCACACAGAGCAAGAGGTTTTGAATGTAGCATTGTTGCACAGTGAAAGGCAGGTATTAGCTTCAGATTATTACTTAGATGTTAAGTCCCTGATCTAGATAGATAACCAATCACTGAATGCATTTTAGTGTATCAAGTTAAGAGTAAAAACTTGACTAATCACTAATCAGGTGTGTCCTTTCTCTGAGGGGAACATGAGGGGACCAACTCAGCAGACTCCTCTTTAAAAGCTAGTCCTCCAGGTGACGCCCACCCAGACAGTTTTGAGAAGGACTTGACAATCTCAGAGTTACTCTATTCCAACTCACTTTTAATAGTTAAACCTAACAAAGTTATTTACATTTTGAATGGTCTGAAAAATAAGTATACCATATCCTGCTTGAACCACAGCCCGTTATCCCTCTCTCAAACATGATTGATCCATTGTTAACATTAGAAATTCCTGTAGAAAAATGCCTCAAGTAAATTAGATTTGATCAACCTTATTAAATGCACCTCTTACACTCCTTGAGTGATCGCATCGGGATACATTTTCTAAAACAATTCCATGTACTTTATTGGTGAATTTATGCCCCACAGCCCTGTCACCATTAAAGGGACAACAGCCCTCCCATCAGCCCCATCCCCTGGGTATCATACTGTACTTACATATGGCCAGCTCTATGAGCCCAGTACACAGCAGCAGGATCTTCAGTCCATAGAGACCTGCCATGTCCAGGAGCGACGATCACACTACCCAGAGACCATACGTCCTAAAGGTAACGCCAAAAGAAACTCTTACAAATTATCCGTCTTTATTCTCAACAACTAAAAAACTAAAAAAACGTTGAAATTGTGTGTATTTGTCTTTACGTATGTCTTCCCTCCAGTCTTATCAGCGGACACAGCTTCCTGAATGTGTTCCCCTAACCCTAAACCTCGCCTCTGGTCCCTCAGCGCTACGCGACAAGTGATGTCACAGCTAGCTGAGACTCTGTACTTTACCTTATTTTACAGGAAGTTCCATTTCATCTACGCCACACATCTCCTTCCCTCCACTTCTGATCTTTCCTCTGAGATGCACAACATCAGATACATACAAAATACATATGTTTGTTTAGTGTAGCCTGGCTTTAAGTGTGTTTAGACATTTAACTAATCTTCAGAGAAAGAGAGGGCATGGTCTCACAGTGAGACATGGCTGATTTGTCCGTAAAAGTGTTAAACAAAAGGCTTTTTGAACTCACAAACAAGGATTACTTCCATATAACAGAGTTATAAGTGTTGAATAATATAGTTTGTCCTGTGTGGTTCAGTTGGTCTAGCGTGGTGCTTACGATGCCAAGAGTCGTGGGTTCGATTCCCACCGGGGCCACACATACAAAATGTATGCACACATGACTGTAAGTTGCTTTGGATAAAAGTGTCTGCCAAATGGTATATTAGTTTGTTCTGTGTGTTTTCACACAAAAGCAATTATTACTGATACAACATGTTTTTTACATTTCAACTCTGTTGGCCTGTTGTACATCTTCTGACAAGTGCTCTACTCTTTTGAAGTGACAGTCATCTTTGCTGAAAGTGTGGGGACTTTGGGGCCTGTGACACACCATGAAACCTGTAGTGGTTTCAGCATTTCTTCTCTTCATCTGACTCCTCCCCACTAGTTGAGAAGAAGAAGAGTATGCTCACATACTAGGCCTACATCGCTACTTCCTGTACTGGTCCCCCCCCCCCCCCTGAAAAACAGCTTCTATCTCAAGGCCATCAGACTGTTAATCAGCCATCACTAACACAGAGAGGCTGCTGCCAACATATAGACTCAAATCATTGGCCACTTTAATAAATGAATTACTAGTCACTTTAAATAATGCCACTTTAATACTGTTTACATATCTTACATTACTCATCTCATATGAAAATATTGTATTTTATACCATCTATTGTTTCTTGCCTGTACATATTCTAATTCCATCCCTTTACATTTCAAATCAAATCAAATAAATTTGTATTAGTCACATGCACCAAATACAACAGGTACAACCTTACAGTGAAATGCTTACTTACGAGTCCCTAACCAACAATGCAGATTTAAAAATTCCGGATAAGAATAAGAAAAAAAGTAACAAGTAATTAAAGAGCAGCAGTAAAATAACAATAGCGAGACTATATACAGGGGGGTACCGGTACAGAGTCAATGTGGAGGCTATATACAGGGGGGTACCGGTACAGAGTCAATGTGGAGGCTATATACAGGGGGTACCGGTACAGAGTCAATGTGGAGGCTATATACAGGGGGTACCGGTACAGAGTCAATGTGCGGGGGCACCGGATAGTTGGGGTAATATGTACATGTAGAGTTATTTAAAGTGGCTATGCATAGATGATAACAACAGAGAGTAGCAGTGGTGTAAAAGGGGGCAATGCATATAGTCTGGGTAGCCATCTGATTAGATGTTCAGGAGTCTTATGGCTTGGGGTAAAAGCTGTTTAGAAGCCTCTTGGACCTAGACTTGGCGCTCCGGTACCGCTTGCCCAGCGGTAGCAGAAGGAACAGTCTATGACTACGGTGGCTGGAGTCGTCGACAATTTTTAGGGCCGTCCTCTGACATCGCCTGGTATAGAGGTCCTGGATGGCAGGAAGCTTGGACCCAGTAATGTACTGGGCCGTACGCACTACCCTCTGTAGAGCCTTGCAGTCGGAGGCCGAGCAGTTGCCATACCAGACAGTGATGCAACCAGTATCAGGTTGCTCTCGATGGTGCAGCTGTAGAACCTTTTGAGGATCTGAGGACCCATGCCAAATCTTTTCAGTCTCCTGAGGGGGAATAGATTTTAGATTTCACGACTGTCTTGGCGTGCTTGGACTATGGTGGTTTGTTGGTGATGTGGACAACAAGGAACTTAAAGCTCTCAACCTGCTCCACTGCATCCGGCAAACTTAATGATGGTGTTTGAGTCATGCCTGGCTGTGCAGTCATGAGTGAACAGGGAGTACAGGAGGGGACTGAGCACGCGCCCCTGAGGGGCCCCTGTGTTGAGGATCAACGTGGCGGGTGTGTTGTTACCTACTCTTACCACCTGGGAGCGGCCCGTCAGGATGTCCAGGATCCAGTTGCAGAGGGAGGTGTTTAGTCCCAGTGTCCTTAGCTTATTGGTGAGTTTTGAGGGCACTATAGTGTTGAACGCTGAGCTGTAGTCAATGAATAGCATTCTCACGTAGGTGTTCCTTTTGTCCAGGTGGGAAAAGGCAGTGTGGAGTGCAATAGAAATTGCATCATCTGTGGATCTGGTGGGGCGGTATGCAAATTGGAGTGGGTCTAGGGTTTCTGGGATAATGGTGTTGATGTGAGCCATTACCAGCCTTTCAAAGCACTTCATGGCTACAGACGTGAGTGCTATGGGTTGGTAGTCATTTTGGCAGGTTACCTCAGTGTTATTGCACACAGGCGGTGGTCTGCTTAAACATGTTGGTATTACAGACTCGGACAGGGAGAGTTTGAACATTTCAGTGAAGACACTTGCCAGTTGGTCAGTGCATACTCGCAGTACACGTCCTGGTAATCCGTCTGGCCCTGCGGCCTTGTGAATGTTGACCTAAGGTCTTAATCACATTGGCTGCGGAGAGCGTGATCACACAGTCTTCCAGAACAGCTGGTGCTCTCATGCATGTTTCAGTGTTATTTGCCTCGAAGCGAGCATAGGAGTAGTTTAGCTCGTCTGATAGGCTCGTGTCACTGGGCAGCTCTTGGCTGTGCTTCCCTTTTTAGTCTGTAATTGTTTGCAAGGCCTGCCACATCCGACGAGTGTCAGAGCCGGTGTAGTACGATTCGATCTTAGTCCTGTATTAATTATTATTAACGCATTGCTTATTTGATGGTTCGCCGGAGGGCATAGCGGGATTTCTTATAAGCTTCCGGGTTGGAGTCCCGCTCCTTGAAAGCGTCAACTCTATCCTTTACTTCAGTGAGTATGTTGCCATGGCTTCTGGTTGGGGAATGTACGTACGGTCACTGTGGGGACATCATCATCGATGCACTTATTGATGAAGCCAATGACTGATGTGGTGTACTCCTCAATGCCATCGGGGGAATCCCGGAACATATTCCAGTATGTGATAGCAAAACAGTCCTGTAGCTTAGCTTCTGTGTCATCTGACCACTTTTTTTTATTGATCTAGTCACTGGTGCTTCCTGATTTCATTTTTGCCTGTAAGCAGGAATCGGGAGGATAGAATTATGGTCAGATTTACCAAATGGAGGGCGAGGGAGAGCTTTGTATGCGTCTCTGTGTGGGGAGTAAAGGTGGTCCAGAGTTTTTTTTATCCCTCTGGTTGCACATTTAATATGCTGATAGAAATTTAGTAAAATGGATTTAAAGTTTCCCTGCGTTAAAGTCCCCACCTACTAGGAGCACCGCCTCTGGGTGAGTGTTTTCTTGTTTGCTTATGGCGGAATACAGCTCATTCAATGCTGTCTTAGTGCCATCCTCTGACTGTGGTGGTATGTAAACGTCTACGATAAATACAGAAGAAAACTCTTTAGATAGTGTGGTCTACAGCTTATCTTGAGATACTCTACCTCAGGCGAGCAAAACCTCGAGACTTCCTTAGATGTCGTGCACCAGCTGTTATTTGCAAAAATACATAGTCCGCCGCCCCTTGTCTTACCAGACGCCACTGTTCTATCTTGTTCTGTTCTGTGCCTCGGATACAGCGTATAACCAGCCAGCTGTATGTTGATATTGTCATCATTCAGCCACATCTCCGTGAAGCATAAGATATTACAGTTTTGAATATCCCGTTGGTAGTTTAATCTTCCGCGTAGGTCATCTATTTTATTTTCCAAAGATTGCACGTTTGCTAGCAGAATAGAAGGAAGTGGGCATTTATTTGATTGCCTACGAATTCTCAGAAGACAGCCCGCCCTCCGGCCCCTTTTTCTAAGCCTCCTCTTCACGCAAATCACGGGGTTCGGGGCCTGTTCCCGAGAAAGTAGTATATCGTTTGTGTCGGGCTCGTCAGACTCGTTAAAGAAAAATAACGATTCTGCCAGTCCGTGGTGAGTAATCGCAGTCCTGATGTCCAGAAGTTATTTTCGGTCATAAGAGACGGTAGCGGCAACATTATGTACAAAATAAGTTAAAAAATAAGTTACAAACAACGCAAAAAAAACAATCGGTTGGGGACACGTAAAATGTCTTCCTTCTTCTCTGGAGGCATTTTGTGTTTATTAGGTAGTTGTTGTGGAACTGTTAGATTACTCGTTAGATTTTACTGCACTGTCAGAACTAGAAGCTCAGGACTAGAAGCTCATTAGCATGAGGTTGTAAGTAAGCTCAAGCATTTCACTACACTTACATTAATATCTGCTAACCATGTGTATGTGACCAATACAAATTGATTTGATTTGATATGGTGTATCTATGAGCTGAGGGAGGGGCTATAACTAGCAGAGTGATATGCTCCAGAGGAAAAAAAGCTTGAGAAAATGTGTCACCCACCACTCTCTACACACTTCCCTGATCTCTTAACATCTCTTCTCTATCTTGTTCAGTCTTCATTCGTCCTCACAGGAGATGTATCTCCATAGTCCAAAGTGGCTTCCTCTACAACTTCTCATCTCCAGTTCATCTGCACTCTTTTGAAATATCAGGATAGATGAGAGCTATATGGTGGGACGTAACATGGTGAATGTCTACCAGTAATTAAACTATCCATTTATTTTATTACATCAGTGCAGATGAAGGAAAGGAGACAAGGGGAAGAAGCCACTTTAGACTATCGAGACGCAGCCCGGGCCTCAGTTCCTCTGTTCTGAGACAGCTGTGGCCACAGGGAGGTGAGAATATAAAATGGAACGTTGGTGATGTGCCTCTACAGCACGCAAAGCTCTCGCTGCTGTTTGCATGGCGCACCGTCACTTTGTATGTGGGTTACCCACGTAGGGCTTCAGACTTTAGTCAGAGACATACTGTAGGCTGGTTGCACCAGACATGTTCATCTCTTTACTGTTACAACTACAGTGTGTTACGTTGGAGGTCTAGAGACCAGTGTAAATCCTGTGTAAATGTCTAAAGATCATGTCACAAACAAGTGTCTTTTTTAATGTTAATATCTAATGAATATTTTATTTATATATTATTTTCCTTTTAATTTTAGCCCTAGACAACCAGGTGAGGGGAGTTCTTTACTAATTATTCCTTCTATCTACAGTATCAGTGAAATGTCAATAACCATTTAAAGGACTGTTAGTTTGTTGGTGGGCACTGTTCAGTTAGTCTGTGGGTGTTAGTTTCACAGGGCTGCCAACACTGTAGGAGTGTTGAAACCACAGAAGCTCTCTGAAGGCTATAACGTCATTACTCAAACAGAAAGTTGCAATGACACCAACAGTATTAATAACTCACAGGGGTTTGTATTGTCCTCTGTACATATCTGCATGTTCTCTGACAGGCTTAGCTGGCATTACATTCAGACAAACAGTATATTTCAGAGAAAATAAGAAAAGTGTGGCGGAAGGAGGGACATCACACCCTCACTCTCACTTCCCTATTCTCTCTTCCTTGTCAGAACTCTGGGGAAGAGCTTGTCAGCCTCTGATAGGCTATAGACGTTTCAGAAACATTTCAACTACTATAATCTTTCTAAAAAATATTTAACCTCTATGGGATCGGTGTCACCCCCATGGGACGGATGAGCTAATGTAGGCTAATGTGATTAGCATGAGGTTGTAAGTAACAAAAACATGTCCCAGGACATAGACATATCTGATATGGGCAGAAAGTTTAAATTATTGATAATCTAACTGCACTGTCCAATTTACAGCTATTAGAGTGAAAGAATACCATGCTATTGTTTGAGGAGAGTGCACAATTATGAACTTGAAAATGTATTAATAAACCAATTAGACACATTTGAGCAGTCTTAATACAACATTTTGAACAGATATAAAATGTTTCATTGGATCAGTCTAAAACTTTCCACAGACACTGCTGCCATCTAGTGGCCAAAATCTAAATTGGACTTGGGCTGGAATAATACATTATGGCCTCTCTCTTGCATTTCAAATATGATAGTATAAAAAAAACTGCATGTTTTTTTCTTTGTATTATCTTTTACCAGATCTAATGTGGTATATTCTCCTACATTAATTTCACATTTCCACAAACTTCAAAGTGTTTCCTTTCAAATGGTATTAAGAATATGCATATCCTTGCATCAGGTCCTGACCAATAGGCAGTTAGATTTGGGTATGTCGTTGAAATAAAATGTAAAAAAGGGTCCGATCCTTGAGAGGTTTTTAACGTCAAATATTTTCACTCTTTCTTAATGTCATAGTGTTAAGCCGGCCGGAGTAATTTGGTGTTATTTGGACTTACGGTTCATGAGAAGTCCTTCAAAGGTTTTCCAAAATTTCCAAGATGGAGGAAAATCTATTCTGACGGATGTTATTGGTCCTTGATGCAAATTTGTTCAGCATGAAGAAAGACACCTACATACAAAGTTGCAGTGGTGGAAAAAGTATCACATTTTCATACTTGGGTGAAAGAAAAGATACCTTAAAAGAAAATGTAAAAGTGAAAGTCACCCAGTAAAAGACTACTTGAGTAAAAGTCTGAAAGTATGTGGTTTTAAATATACTTAAGTATCAAAAGTAAAAGTATAAATGATTTAAAATGTGTTATATTAAGCAAACCAGACGACACGATTGACTTGTTTTTAAAATGTACGGATAGCCAGGGGCACAGTTCAACACACATCATTTACAAATTAAGCATTTGTGTTTAGTGAGTCTGTCAGATCAGAGGCGGTAGGGATGACCAGGCATGTTCTCTTGATAAGTGTGTGAATTAGACCATTTTCTTGTCCTGCTAAGCATTCAAAATGTAACGAGTACTTTTGGGTGTCAGGGAAATGTAAGGAGTAAAAAGTACATTATTTTCTTTAGGAATGTAGTGAAGTAAAAGTAAAAGTTGTCAAAGATATAAATAGTAAAGTAAAGTACAGATACCCCAAAAAACGACTTAAGTATTACTTTAAAGTATTTTTACTTAAGTACTTTACACCACTGCAAAGTTTTAGGTCTCCAGTTCAAAACATGGCATCGGATATGAGAGTTTAAGTAAGCCTGATTATAACAGCGTCACCCATTGGCCAATCGGTGGCATTCATTTGACCAAGTTACTCATGGCCTCTAATTTTTGTGTGCCAAATTAGGAAAAAAAAGTGACCAATCTATGTGTTACATTTGTAGAGACATTTGGATGGGTGGGACCTACACTGCTAAAATTATGTTTTAAGTTCAAATATATTCTGCGAACCCTGTAGTCTGTCTGTCCCTAATGATAACGAGTCATCTATGACTGAGGAGGTGATCCTGGCTTGGGGATCTGTCCTTTGACTACTGACGAGAAGCAGGGCCGACTGTGAGTCCCCAGACATAGTATGATACTAATCTGGTTCTATTTAAGGTGTAAACCCTTTATATAGTGTATCTATGAGCTGAGGGAGGGGCTATAACTAGCAGAGTGATATGCTCCAGAGGAAAAAAAGCTTGAGAAAATGTGTCACCCACCACTCTCTATACACTTCCCTGATCTCTTAAAATCTCTTCTCTATCTTGTTCAGTCTTCATTCGTCCTCACAGGAGATGTATCTCAATAGTCCAAAGTGGCTTCCTCTACAACTTCTCATCTCCAGTTCATCTGCACTCTTTTGAAATATCAGGATAGATGAGAGCTATATGGTGGGACGTAACATGGTGAATGTCTACCAGTAATTAAACTATCCATTTACTTTTTACATCAGTGCAGATGAAGGAAAGGAGACAAGGGGAAGAAGCCACTTTAGACTATCGAGACGCAGCCCGGGCCTCAGTTCCTCTGTTCTGAGACAGCTGTGGCCACAGGGAGGTGAGAATATAAAATGGAACGTTGGTGATGCGCCTCTACAGCACGCAAAGCTCTCGCTGCTGTTTGCATGGCGCACCGTCACTTTGTATGTGGGTTACCCACGTAGGGCTTCAGACTTTAGTCAGAGACATACTGTAGGCTGGTTGCACCAGACATGTTCATCTCTTTACTGTTTCAACTACGGTGTGTTACGTTGGAGGTCTAGAGACCAGTGTAAATCCTGTGTAAATGTCTAAAGATCATGTCACAAACAAGTGTCTTTTTTAATGTTAATATCTAATGAATATTTTATTTATATATTATTTTCCTTTTAATTTTAGCCCTAGACAACCAGGTGAGGGGAGTTCTTTACTAATTATTCCTTCTATCTACAGTATCAGTGAAATGTCAATAACCATTTAAATGACTGTTAGTTTGTTGGTGGGCACTGTTCAGTTGATAACAGTTTCACAGGGATGCCTGAGCCTGTGGGTGGTAGTTACACAGGGCTGCCTGAGTCTGTGGGTGGTAGTTACACAGGGCTGCCTGAGCCTGTGGGTGGTAGTTACACAGGATTGCCTGAGTCCCTGGGTGGTAGTTACACAGGGTTGCCTGAGTCTGTGGGTGGTAGTTTCACAGGGATGCCTGAGCCTGTGGGTGGTAGTTACACAGGGCTGCCTGAGTCTGTGGGTGGTAGTTTCACAGGGTTGCCTGAGTCTGTGGGTGGTAGTTTCACAGGGTTGCCTGAGTCTGTGGGTGGTAGTTTCACAGGGCTGCCTGAGTTTGTGGGTGGTAGTTACACAGGGCTGCCTGATTCTGTGGGCGGTAGTTTCAAAGGGCTGCTTGAATCTGTGGGTGGTAGTTTCACAGGGTTGCCTGAGTCTGTGGGTGGTAGTTACACAGGGCTACCTGAGTCTGTGGGTGGTAGTTACACAGGGCTGCCTGAGTCTGTGGGTGGTAGTTACACAGGGCTGCTTGAGTCTGTGGGTGGTAGTTTTACAGGGCTGCCTGAGTCTGTGGGTGGTAGTTTTACAGGGCTGCCTGAGTCTGTGGGTGGTAGTTACACAGGGTTGCCTGAGTCTGTGGGTGTTAGTTACACAGGGTTGCCTGAGTCCCTGGGTGGTAGTTACACAGGGTTGCCTGAGTCTGTGGGTGGTAGTTTCACAGGGCTGCCTGAGTCTGTGGGTGGTAGTTTCACAGGGCTGCCTGGGTCTGTGGGTGGTAGTTTCACAGGGCTGCCTGGGTCTGTGGGTGGTAGTTTCACAGGGCTGCCTGAGTCTGTGGGTGGTAGTTTCACAGGGCTGCCTGAGTCTGTGGGTGGCAGTTTCACAGGGCTGCTTGAATCTGTGGGTGGTAGTTACACAGGGTTACCTGAGTCTGTGGGTGTTAGTTTCACAGGGCTGCCTGAGTCTGTGGGTGGTAGTTTCACAGGGCTACCTGAGTCTGTGGGTGGTAGTTTCACAGGGCTGCCTGAGTCTGTGGTGGTAGTTTCACAGGGCTGTCTGAGTCTGTGGGTGGTAGTTACACAGGGCTACCTGAGTCTGTGGGTGGTAGTTTCACAGGGCTGTCTGAGTCTGTGGGTGGTAGTTACACAGGGCTACCTGAGTCTGTGGGTGGTAGTTACACAGGGCTACCTGAGTCTGTGGGTGGTAGTTACACAGGGCTACCTGAGTCTGTGGGTGGTAGTTTCACAGGGCTGCTTGAATCTGTGGGTGGTAGTTTCACAGGGCTACCTGAGTCTGTGGGTGGTAGTTTCACAGGGCTGTCTGAGTCTGTGGGTGGTAGTTACACAGGGCTACCTGAGTCTGTGGGTGGTAGTTACACAGGGCTGCTTGAATCTGTGGGTGGTAGTTTCACAGGGCTACCTGAGTCTGTGGGTGGTAGTTTTACAGGGTTACCTGAGTCTGTGGGTGGTAGTTACACAGGGCTACCTGAGTCTGTGGGTGGTAGTTACACAGGGCTACCTGAGTCTGTGGGTGGTAGTTACACAGGGCTACCTGAGTCTGTGGGTGGTAGTTACACAGGGCTGCTTGAATCTGTGGGTGGTAGTTTCACAGGGCTACCTGAGTCTGTGGGTGGTAGTTTTACAGGGTTACCTGAGTCTGTGGGTGGTAGTTACACAGGGCTACCTGAGTCTGTGGGTGGTAGTTACACAGGGCTACCTGAGTCTGTGGGTGGTAGTTACACAGGGCTACCTGAGTCTGTGGGTGGTAGTTACACAGGGCTACCTGAGTCTGTGGGTGGTAGTTACACAGGGCTACCTGAGTCTGTGGGTGGTAGTTACACAGGGCTGCCAACACTGTAGGAGTGTTGAAACCACAGAAGCTCTCTGAAGGCTATAGCGTCATTCCTCAAACAGAAAGTTTCAATGACACCAACAGTATTAATAACTCACAGGGGTTTGTATTGTCCTCTGTACATATCTGCATGTTCTCTGATAGGCTTAGCTGGCATTACATTCAGACACACAGTACATTTCAGAGAAAATAAGAAACGTGTGGCGGAAGGAGGGACATCACACCCTCACCCTCACTCTCACTTCCCTATTCTCTCATCCTGCTCAGAACTCTGGGTAAGAGCTTGTTAGCCTCTGATAGGCTACAGACTGACGTACAGCATGTTTCAGAAACATTTGAACTACTGTGCTCTTTAAATTAATAACGTGGAATATTTTCACTGTTTATTAATGTTGTGAGAAGCCAGAAGCTTCTAGCCACTGGGATTTTTGCCCATTCTTCGAGGCAAAACTGCTCCAGCTCCTTCAAGTTGGATGGGTTCCTCTGGTGTACAGCAATCTTTAAGTCATACCACAGATTCTCAATTGGATTGAGGTCTGGACTTTGACGAGGCCATTCCAAGACATTTAAATGTTTCCCTTTAAACACTCGAGTGTTGCTTTAGCAGTATACTTAGGGTCATTCTCCTGCTGGAAGGTAAACCTCCATCCCAGTCTCAATTCTCTGGAAGACTGAAACAGGTTTCCATCAAGAATTTCCTTGTATTTAGCGCCGTCCAACATTCCTTCAATTCTGACCAGTTTCTCAGTCCCTGCCGATGAAAATGATGTTCTCAGGGTGATGAGAGGTGTTGGGTTAGCGCCAGACATAGAGTTTTCCTTGATGGTCAAAAAGCTCAATTTTAGTCTCATCTGACAAGAGTACCTTCTTCCATATGTTTGGGGAGTTTCCCACAAGCCTTTCAGCGAACACCAAACGTGTTTGCTCATTTTTTTCTTTAAGCAATGGCATTATTTTGTCCACTCTTCCATAAAGCCCAGCTCTGTGGAGTGTACAGCTTAAAGTGGTCCTATGGACAGATACTCCAATCTCCGCTGTGGAGTTTTGCAGCTCCTTCAGGGTTATCTTTGGTCTCTTTGTTGCCTCTCTGATTAATGCCCTCATTGCCTGGTTGGTGAGTATTGGTGGGCGGCCCTCTCTTGGCAGGTTTTTTGTGGTGCCATATTCTTTCAATTTTTTAATAATGGATTTAATGGTGCTCTGTGGGATGTTCAAAGTTCTGAAGGTAATTGGTTGCACCAGATCTTATTTAGGGGCTTTATAGCAAAAGGGGTGAATACATATGTACGCACCACTTTTCCATTTTATTTTTATTTTTTTAAACATGCTATTTTTTAAATTTCATTTCACAAATATTGACTATTTTGTGTATGTCCATTACATGTAATCAATTTAAATCAATTTAAATTGCAAGCTGTAATGCAACAAAATAGGAAAGACGCCAAGGGGGATGAATACTTTTGCAAGGCACCGTATGCGTCTGTTACGCCCCTGAAAACAAGGGAGAAATAATCACGAGAGTGATACGGTGTTGTATTCTCAAGTCAACATTTAGTTCAAACATTTCACAAAAGTAACACATTACATAACAGAAAACCCATTATACAAATAACACAGCAAAATATCTTATTAACAACACGCACGTTCATTCACAATCGACATAAAATGGCAGCTACTCTCAGTACGATGCTATCCTTCACTTCAACCGAGCAGGGCTAATATTACTCTCTTCAAACTTAACTCTAACTTCCTCAAGACGTTACTAAAACACACCTTAAACACTCTTGACATGTTCGCTAGTTATAACATTTAAATTACTATTTTTATCATCAATAAAGTACCTGAAAACAGGGGAGAAATAATCACGAGAGTGATACGGTGTTGTATTCTCAAGTCAACATTTAGTTCAATGAGAAAAGACCGCGAATTTCCCCAGGAATATGGGTGGAGACCAGAGCAATCGATCTCCGGCTCATAGATTAAAAGCATTTCGTAGATCACAGATTAACACTTTTAGGCACCACAAAATAAAGTAATCAATATAACGTTTACACATTACTCTCACAATTCGTACCCTTTGACAGATTTGAACTTTAACACAATTATATGAATGTTATCAATCTCTATCAACTAATACTGAATTCATCCTTTTAACCTTAGATGTTTTAAAATCCTCACATACTATGAACTTACTAATACTTTTCAATGTATAACAGGCTATGAATATGTCCTTTAACCTGTCACACTCTCCCCGACAAAATAAATGTTGTCCCAACATTACCAACATTGTCTTCTTCAACAGTTCGTATCTTCTGTAAGATAGTACTTGAGCAGAGGTCAAGGGTCACAGTTCAAATATAACTAACAAGTTATATTCACAGTCCATATCTGTTGACCAGCTATATAACATAAGCAGTATTTCTCATACTATTGATCAACAGTCCATCAATTTTAATGATCTATATGCATAGTCTGTAAATTGTCTCTTTTGACAGTCTGTGAAATCTGACAGTAGTCCATGGTCAAACATGTCAACTCTGTAGCCTCATGTTTGCTGAAGCCCATACATGTAAGGTGGCTGAAAGTAACATTGCTGTAGTGATGGCAGCCATGGAACCAGTCCTGGTGCAGAGTAGACAGGGAACAACTGTGGCTGTGGCTGTATACTGTAGCAGGAAGGGATACCAAGCTGATCATAGGTGATACGTCTTGGAGGGTGTCTCTCTCTTTGTGGCAGCTGGTAGGCTGGTTCCTCAGGTTCAGCAGCATCAGTATATGAAGGAAAGGCACTTGGTGGACGATCATCAGGCAAATTTTCAGCAGGCAAGTTACTCTCCTCAGCAGGCAGGTCTTTAACTGTTGTTGTCTCCTCCAGCCGCTTTTCAACAAGAGGCTGTGCTGGTAGCGTATCAGGGACTGGCACTGCAACTGTCCGTTTCACTGTTGGGGGCCTGTGTTCCCACTCTCTCGCTGGTTCAGCATTCCTCTCCTCAGGTACTGTAGGAGATGTGGGAACCTGTAGCGGCTCATGATGAAGGTCATATTCATCCCCACTGTCTTCATCAGAATCTAGAGTCTGTGATGCAGGCTGGTGTCTCCTCGTTTTCTGACTTTTGTCCACTTTGGTCATTTCTGGTTGTGTCTCAAAAGGTAAGTGGTCACAGGACATGAGCAGATTTCTGTGCAGGACCCTGGAGCGTCCCCTACCCTTTTCTGGTCTCAATTCATAAATCGGCAGGTCTGAACCCATTTGTCTCACCACTGTGTGAATTGTATCTTCCCAATAGTTACGGAGTTTTCCTGGTCCTCCTCTTGGTGTCAGGTTTTTAATCAGAACTCGCTCGCCAGGCTGTAGCACTGAACTCCTAACTTTAGTGTCATAGTACTTCTTACTTCTTTCAGCGGCTTTCTGAGCATTTTCATTTGCAATGGCGTATGCTTCTTCCATCCCTCGTTTCCAGTTCTCCACGTATTCTCGCTGGTTACTGGAACCTGCCTCTGTGCACAATCCAAAGAGCATATCAACTGGAAGCCTGGGTGATCTCCCAAACAGAAGATAAAATGGTGAATAGCCAGTCACTTCGCAACGGGTGCAGTTATAGGCATAAACCAGTTTGTTCAGAGACTCCTTCCAATTTGACTTTTGTGTCTCAGTTAGTGTCTTTAACATTTGCAACAATGTTCTGTTCATGCGTTCCGCTTGACCGTTTCCCATCGGGTGATAGGGTGTTGTCCTGGACCCCGCCATGCCACTGAGTTTCTTTAACTGATGGAACAACTGATTTTCAAATTCTCCCCCTTGGTCATGGTGGATGCGGGACGGGAACCCAAACTTCAGGGCAAAATCATTGAAGATGAGATTTGCAGCAGTTTTACCTGACTTTGATGTGGTGGCGTAGGCTTGAGTGAAACGTGTAAAATGATCAACAATCACGAGGATGTACTCATATCCTCCTTTGCATCTGTCGAGATGAAGGAAGTCTATACATACCAGTTCAAATGGCTGTGTTGTCACAATGTTTGTCAGAGGAGCTCTTGTTGCATGGGCTGGCTTTTTCTGCTTGACACAGCTACAAGTTTTAGTCACATAGTGCTCGATGTCAGATTGCATATATGGCCAGAAGAAGCGGTCACATACTAGTGATACAGTGCGGTCAGTACCTTGGTGTCCCATGTTATTGTGCAACTCTTCCATCACTTTACCTTTGTACTGCTCTGGTAGAACTAACTGCTTGCGGGCTGTAGTGATTCTGTACAAAATGCCATCACTGTCTATTGTCAATTTGTCCCATTCTCTGAATAGGCATTTTGTCTTTGGACTGAATTTCTTTTGCTCTTTAACTGGCGGTTTGGAACCCGACAGTTTGAAATTGAGCACAGGACGGATGACTGGATCAGATTCTTGTGCTTCTCTAATCCCATCTTTTGGGATCGAGCTGGTTGTTGCAGTGGTTGTCTCACCTTCAGTTGATACTGACATAGATGCAGCTGAAAATGACCAAGGTACAACAGCCTCTTTCTGTACCTCAACTGCTTGTATCGTGGCGGCGATGGTGTCTGGTGGAAGCTCCTCAGAACATTCTCTCATCAGTGACTCTACATCCAGTGGCATCCTTGACAAAGCATCTGCATCACCGTTCTCTCTGCCTGGCCTGTACTTTATTGTAAAGTGGAAATCAGCCAAGTCTGCAACCCACCTGGAAGTGGTTGCGTTCAGTTTTGCAGTAGACAGAATGTAGCAGAGCGGGTTGTTATCGCTGTATACAGTGAAGGTCGGAGCATAGTACAAATAGTCATGGAACTTATCAGTGATTGCCCATTTTAGAGCTAGAAATTCTAGCTTGCTCGAGTGGCAGTGATAGTTCTTCTCAGCTGCTGTTAAGGTTCGAGAGCCATAAGCAATGACCCTAAGCTTCCCTCTTGCTTTTGATAAAGAACTGCTCCCAAGCCTTGGTGTGACGCATCAGTGTGTACAACAAATGGCTGAGTGAAATCAGGGAAACCTAAAACTGGTGGGTGAAGCAAACACTCAATCAGCTGTTCAAGTGCCTGTTGATGCTGGTCAGTCCACAGGATTGGCTTGTTTGAGGGCACCACATGACTTACTTTCTTTGTTTTTGTTTTCCGTGGGTGGTCAGGTAATTTCTCTGAATCTGCTTTCAGGAGGTCATACAGGCAGCTGGCACTCCTAGAAAAGTCTTTGATGTACTGTCTGTAGTAAGTGAGTAAACCAAGCATTTTTCTGAGCTGGCCCACAGTCTCTGGTCTGATTTCTTTCAATGCTCTTACTGCTTCAAAATCGGCTGGGTCAACTCGGCTGCCCTCTGCAGACACTATTCTGCCCAAATAACGGACCTGGGGTTTAAAGAGATCACACTTACTTGGTTTGAGTTTAATGCCATACTCTCTGAGACGCTGCAAAACTTTTCGCACATCATTCACATGGCTGTTGAATGTTTTACTGAAAACTAGCGTGTCGTCCAGATAAGGAATGCAGATGTTATCCCGGAGCCCTTCCAAACACTCCTCCATACACCGCTGAAAAGCTGCAGGAGCGTTCATGAGGCCGAATGGCATACGTATCCACTCATAGAGTCCCCACGGTGTCACAAATGCTGTCAGTGGTCTGCTTTCTTCAGAGATGAACCCCTGGTGATACGCTTTCCCCTGATCTAAGAGGGAGAACCAGGAATTACCACCTAAACTGTCCATGATGTCTTGGACCCGAGGGATGGGCTGGCGGTCGGGATGTGTCTTTCTGTTCAGATCTCTGTAATCTATACACAACCGGAGGGTCCCGTCCTTCTTACGAACGCACACGACAGGTGAGGAATATGAAGAGTTTGACTTCCTAACCCAGCCCTGGACTATGAGGTCATAAATGTAACCCTTCATCTCCTGATACAGTGGCCTGGGCACTGACATGTATGTGCGCTTTACTGGTTCAGAGTCCTTTAGAGAAATAGTCATTTTCAATCGTTCAATGCAGCCAATGTCATTGTCTGATCTGGAGAAGGAGTGACACTCTTCTCTAAGCATTTGCCTAACAACCTCTCTCTGTTCTTCGGTTAGGTGAGTTAAATCTACTGGTGGATCCCACTGTTCAGTAGCAGTACATGGGGTTCGAACGCTGGTGTGATTCACTGTGGCTGAGGTGACAGTTTTTCAAAGACTTGGGCAGGTAACACAGTCATAATGGTTTGTACTGTACCGATGATTGTGCGTCCTAGCAGGGCAATGTCGTGGTCAGTGGGGTTAGAGACATCAAGCAGGATAACTGGAAAAACACCTTTACTGACTCTGACTAGTGTGTCAAAGAACTCAAGGTCATCTGGCCACTGCGGGTTCAGGTCTGGCTGGAAAAGCATTGTCATGTCATCTTTGAAAGGCTGGGAAACTACACGGCACTCAATCTGAATGCTACTGTGTTTTGGTACAGCAACCTTCTCTTTCTTGGTTTTCACTGCATATTCATCTGTCTGTTCTGCGCTAACAGCCTGTATAAAAGCTCTCACCTTGTTTCTTTTGAGGCTTGGGAAAGCTGTTTTTACTGTACTGTATCGTTTAGTCTTTTCGGTCATTGTCAGGATGTGCTCGATAACATTGAAACCTATGATGGGATGAGATAGGTGACAGCCTTTCATTACCAGCACTGGGATGATCAGTTCCTTTGTTTGGTCAGTTTCAGAGGCTAGACGAAAAGTTGTTTCAATCCATCCCAGGTACGGCATTTCAGTCCCATTTGCTGCAGTCAACCTTAGATCATCAGGTGAGTCCAAGATTTCTGAAACATCTCTCAGCCTTGCGTTTGGGAGAGATTCCTCTTTCCATCGTTCATCAATGACCGATACCTGAGAGCCTGTGTCCCATAAAGCTTGGAGGTGGTGGCGATTCAGGTGACACTCAATAAGGCACTGTCTGCCGACTAGCGAGGTGACCTTACGGGGTGGCAACCTTGAGCTAGGGATGGTAAGGAGTGGGCATTTTCTCTGTGCAGGAAAACCTTTCACTGGTAGAGTCAATTTTTAGGTGAGTGCATTTTTTCTTATGTTTAGTCCAATGTTGGTTTTGACATACTTTGGAACAGTACAGTGTCTCTTTACATGATGAACATTGTTTCAGGTTCTCAAATGACTCTTCTCTGGCACAATTTGCACATTTCTGGGACTTTTTGGTAGCTACGGTTAACACTCGTCCCTCAGCGGTAACCCGTTTCCGTTTAAAGGGGCCTCCTTGATGGTCTGGCTCCCAGTTTTACATCCAGCTTGAAAATGTTCTCCACTCCCACATCGGAAGCAGTGTGTGCAGCGTGCATCTGTTCTGGCCTGCTGGCAGACAAAACACCTCCTTGGAGCTTGAGCAGAGTGGTTGGTATACCGGTTAGGTGCATATTGATGCTGTGCAGGCTCAAGTGCTTGGGACCGACTGTAGTTGCTGTAATACTGCTGCTGGGAAACAGGTGGCTGGGGGTCCCTATCTGGCCTCCTAACTGGGGGTGGGGCATAGGCACAAGGCTGTGACTGAAACATAGGCTGCTGTAATGTCTCCTTAATCTGAGCAATCTCTGCACTGAGACCTTTTAGAGAAGCTACACCTGTCTTAAGTTCAGCTAACTCTGTTAACAGTTCTGCGGGTATCGTAGCTTTGGCTTCCTTCACAGGACACTTTGCAGATGGCATATCCTCTAACTGGACTACACTTACAGTTGTAGCAGGCTGTGGGGCATTAAACCGCTTTTTGTTTCGTCTTTCTCTCTCATTAGCACAAGCAATGTTAAGCTTCTCTAGCAAAACCTCATCTGATGTTTCGCTCTCTAGCAGGAGAGGCTACATGTCTATCCTGATACTGTCACTCTGGAGACCCGTAAGGACTGTGTGTAAACACATGCTCTGGACTAGAGCAGGGTCATACTTAAGCCCTGATTCTGACTCCTGGGATGCAAACAGTACTTTTTGCCTCAAATCTAAAACGCGCATCAGGAAGCTTTGAGGGGTCTCCTTGCTATGCTGTGCTTCTGAAGCTAGCTGTTTGTAAAGCTCTGTTGCACTCTTCTCTTGGAAGTGGGAACGCAGGATACATCTAAGTGTGGGAAGAGTAAGCTGGGGTTTACCTTCCAAGTAGCTGCGTAGCTGTGAGCCTGGAGAAATAGCCCTGACTACTGCGTCTACTATTTCTACCTCAGGATATCCTCTGTTAAGTCCATTTTCAATCTGATGGGCAAGGCTGGAAAAAATCAGTTTTTCTTTTTGGCCCGGTTCACCTATCTGACCAGAAATGTTAAACTCTTTGCGCCAGTATGAGCTGGGCTGTGCATTGGGTGAGAGCGGCACGCTCCCCTGAAGATTGGCATGGTGTTGGGGCTGACGCAGAGAATCACTGACTTTGGCTGCAGTAATCTGCTCAGTTCCCACCCCTTGTTGTGGGGTTACAGTTCTCATTTCCTCTATTCTGTGATGTGTTCCGGCTGGTTCAATATCATGGTCAACTTGCCCTGTTTTGTTATCTCTGCCACTGATCATCTCTGTCATTTCGTCTCTAAGTAGCAACAATTCCGACATGCCGCCATCTTCTAACTCTGTGACTTCCTCTCTTTCAAGGAACATCATAATGCGAGTCATTAATGCTATGCGGGATTTGTCTTTAACATCTCTTCTCTGTTCGCCTGATATTTCAAGGAAATCACATATCTCTAGTAATTTGTCTTTAGTCAGGGTGTGTAATTCTCCTACTACCTCTTCCTGTAGTTCTTCCAAGGCGCTTGTCATGTTGACAGAACAGGAGGAACTTTTACTGTGCAGGAGTTGACTCTGAATTAGATGGTCCTTACTGTCTCTGATGGTCGATCAAAGGCCTCAGTTGACACGTACTTAACCACTAACTTCCAACTTCCCTCGAACAGCAACACTTTCCTCACTGCAGCCTGCCTGAGTTGTTATGTGGAGATTTAGCTGGCTCGGAATTCAGCGACCAGGATGTGGAAACTGGACATCTGAGCAGCTATCTCAGCGGAGCCTCCAAAAATGTTACGCCCCTGAAAACAGGGGAGAAATAATCACGAGAGTGATACGGTGTTGTATTCTCAAGTCAACATTTAGTTCAAACATTTCACAAAAGTAACACATTACATAACAGAAAACCCATTATACAAATAACACAGCAAAATATCTTATTAACAACACGCACGTTCATTCACAATCGACATAAAATGGCAGCTACTCTCAGTACGATGCTATCCTTCACTTCAACCGAGCAGGGCTAATATTACTCTCTTCAAACTTAACTCTAACTTCCTCAAGACGTTACTAAAACACACCTTAAACACTCTTGACATGTTCGCTAGTTATAACATTTAAATGACTATTTTTATCATCAATAAAGTACCTGAAAACAGGGGAGAAATAATCACGAGAGTGATACGGTGTTGTATTCTCAAGTCAACATTTAGTTCAATGAGAAAAGACCACGAATTTCCCCAGGAATATAGGTGGAGACCAGAGCAATCGATCTCCGGCTCATAGATTAAAAGCATTTCGTAGATCACAGATTAACACTTTTAGGCACCACAAAATAAAGTAATCAATATAACGTTTACACATTACTCTCACAATTCGTACCCTTTGACAGATTTGAACTTTAACACAATTATATGAATGTTATCAATCTCTATCAACTAATACTGAATGCATCTTTTTAACCTTAGATGTTTTAAGATCCTCACATACTATGAACTTACTAATACTTTTCAATGTATAACAGGCTATGAATATGTCCTTTAACCTGTCACACGTCCTTACTCCACATTGACTGGAACGTTTCAAACAAAAGACAACGAATAAACTGACAGAACTCGTAAATGGAAATAAACTAAAACTTGTTTCTGACAAGTGTAGCATAGGTTGTGATTCCTGCAAAACACATGTCCACTCTGACAACGAGGACTGTAAATTACTACTAGTAATAATATATTGAATCTATTAACCGAAATTAAATCCAACCAAACAAACACTGCAGATTAGAAATGATGGGAATTAACAGTAAATCTAAGTTTTCTACAGGAGTTCCCAAGCTCTTTCACGCAGGGCCCCCTTGCAGCATTGGGGAACATCCTGCGCCTCCCATGCATGCATCACTTCTCTTTCTATGAGCACAAGCACTGTTCATGACACTAATTGTTCACACCCTTCTTGTTTGTGGAGAGAATTTTTCAGGTTTAAACCTTAGTTCCTGCAATTCTACACATTTTGTCATGTGATACTAAGAAAATGTTGTAGTTTTAAAGCAAATTTTCTTGCAATTCTGTACATTTTGCCATGTCTAATGTGCATTCATGTGATATTTGAGTGACAAAAAAACCTGAACCAAAAACATCAGCTGACATCTGGACATTTCTGACAAGTTATAAATAACGCTAAGGTCGGTAATAACTAAAAGGACAAGTGGAAATTGATGATGCAATACCCAATTTCGAAATTGCACATAGTGCATTCTACTATTACAACTTCCGAAAGTAAGTTTACAGCCGGATTGAGTTGCTTAATTCTTTTGGGGGTGTGTGGAGGGGAAACCCCTAAAGCCCCCCACAGTTTGAGAATCACTGATATATGTAATGGGGAATTGATAGACACAGCAAACAATGCACACAATGAAGTTATGAAACAATGAATAGCCATAAAATGGCGAGAGAGAGAGCGCATTCGGGAGAGAGATGTGCCTTGTTCATCTGAGGCACAATCCACATATTCTTGGACCGTGGCATCCACGTGTCCACTGAGTCCACTAAGACAGGCGCAAAACAGACAGGTGTCTCGTGTGCCATGAAAAAAGTATCTATTCGCAACTAATAGACCAAAACAATTGAACGTTTTCAATACAGACCCCTTTTGTCAAACAGTTATTCCATATGAGGACCCCAGACCTTATGAAAGTTGCACAGCATACCCTTAGTCTAGTGATGCATAATTTGACATTTCTGCCATCCATTGTGACATTGTGGGAGGATAACCAACCTTCCAATGAATAGCAATGCGTTTCTTAGCCGCTATAACTTTTAGGCTACACAGTTTCTTCTGATAAGTCTCCAGTATCAACATTTCCAAGCAACAGAAACAGGGAGAAGGGAGAATCTGTAGACATGCTGAGATAAAATAACAAACTCTTTGCCAGAATTCAGCCAGCCTTCACAAGACCATAACATATACAAATATATCCCCTTATTGTGTTTTACACCTCCAGCGGAGGAATTACATTTCTGAGTGATGATTTTCAGTTTCACTGGTATATAGTAAATACTATGGAAGGTGTTAAACTGCAGTCATTTACAGTTGAAGTCAGAAGTTTACATACACTTAGGTTGGAGTCATTAAAACTCGTTTTTCAACCACTCCACAAATTTCTTGTTAGCAAACTATAGTTTTGGCAAGTCGGTGGGGACATCTACTTTGTGTATGACACAAGTAAATTTTTCAACAATTGTTTACAGACAGATAATTTCACTTATAATTCACTGTATCACAATTCCTGTGGGTCAGAAGTTTATATACACTAAGTTGACTGTGCCTTTAAACAGCTCGGAATATTCCAGAAAATTATGTCATGGCTTTAGAAGCTTCTGATAGGCTAATTGACATTATTTGAGTCAATTGGAGATGTACCTGTGGATGTATTTCAAGGCCTACCTTCAAACTCAGTGCCTCTTTGCATGACTTTCATGGGAAAATCAAAAGAAATCAGCCAAGACCTCAGAAAAAACATTGTAGACCTCCACAAGTCTGGTTCATCCTTGGGAGCAATTTCCAAACACCTGAAGGTACCACGTTCTGTACAAACAATAGTACCCAAGTATAAACACCATGGGACTAAGCAGCCGGCATACTGCTCAGGAAGGAGACACGTTCTGTCTCCTAGAGATGAACGTACTTTGGTGCGAAAAGTGCAAATCAATCCCAGAACAACAGCAAAGGACCTTGTGAAGATGCTGGAGGAAACAGGTACAAAAGTATCTATATCCACAGTAAAACGACTCCTATATCGACATAACCTGAAAGGCCGCTCAGCAAGGAAGAAGCCACTGCTCTAAAACCGCCATAAAAAAGCCAGACTATGGTTTGCAACTGCACATGGGGACAAAGATCGTACTTTTTGGAGAACTGTCCTCTGGTCTGATAAAACAAAAATATAACTGTTTGGCCATAATGACCATCCTTATGTTTGGGGGAAAAAGGGGGAAGCTTGCATGGCGAAGAACACCATCCCAACCGTGAAGCACAGGGTGGCGGCATCATGTTGTGGGGCTGGCAGCATCATGTTGTGGGGGTCCTTTACTGCAGGAAGGACTGGTGCACTTCACAAAATAGATAGCTTCATGAAAAAGGAAAATTACATGGATATATTGAAGCAACAGCTCAAGACATCAGTCAGGAAGTTAAAGCTTGGTTGCAAATGGGTCTTCCAAATGGACAATGACCCCAAGCATACTTCCAAAGTTGTGGCAAAATGGCATAAAGACAACAAAGTCAAGGTATTGGAGTGGCCATCACAAAGCCCTGACCTCAATCCAACAGAAAATTTGTGGGCAGAACTGAAAAGCGTGTGCAAGCAAGGAGGCCTACAAACCTGACTCAGTTACCCCAGCTCTGTCAGGAGGAATGGGCCAGAATTCACCCAACTTATTGTGGGAAGCTTGCGGAAGGCTACCCGAAACATTTGACCCAAGTTAAACAATTTAAAGGCAATGCTACCAAATACTAATTGAGTGTATGTAAACTTCTGAGCCACTGGGGACGTGATGAACGAAATAAAAGCTGAAATAAATCCTTCTCTCTACTATTATTCTGACATTTCACATTCTTAAAATTAAGTGGTGATCCTACCTGACCTAAAACAGGGAATTCTTACTCAGATTAAATGTCAGGAATTGTGAAAAACTGAGTTTAATTGTATTTGGCTAAGGTGTATGTAAACTTCTGACTTCAACTGTATCCATTCATCATCATCATTAGTGTCTCCCAGGGCCTCCTGGGTGGCGCAGTGGTCCCCTAGAAAAGGCCTCCCGGGTGGCACAGTGGTTAAGGGCACTGTACTGCAGCGCCAGCTGTGCCACCAGAGACTCTGTCACAGCCAGCCGCGACAGGGAGGTCCGCGGGGCGACGCAGAATTGGCCTAGCGTCGTCTGGGTTAGGGAGGGTGTGTCCGGTAGTGATATCCCTGTGTACATGTCTCATCGAGCACTAGCGACTCCTGTGCCTGTGGCAGTGCGCGCTAACCAGGTCGCCAGGTGCACAGTGTTTCCTCCGACACATTGGTGCGGCTGGCTTCCGGGTTGGATGCGCACTGTTTTAAGAAGCAGTGCGGTTTGGTTGGGTTGTGTTTCGGAGGACTTATGGCTTTCGACCTTCGTCTCTCCCGAGCCCGTACGGGAGTTGTAGCGATGAGACAAGATAGTAACTACTAACAATTGGATACCACGAAATTGGGGAGAAAAGGGGGTAAAATAAAAATAATAAAAATAAAAATAAATAGTGTCTCCCAGGTCTTCTTCACATTTTAGTTTGACATGTTTTGTGTCATCTAGAAAAGCCTATCAGCCATTGATACAGTTTGGCAATCAACTTTAGAGGTTTGTCAAACTGCCTTAAAATAGATTCATAGAGAGAATAAAGTGTTGTATCTGCCATATCCATAGCACCATGAGACTGGTCTTCCCTGGTTGCCTGGACCTGCTGAGAACTCTGTCACCATCTGATCCTCCTCAGGTGATGCATTAAAAATAATTACCTTTGTGTACATTTCTACGTGATATTATCCAAGAATAGAATCAATGGTTCAATAATTGAATGTATATTGTTTTCTTCTGTGAAGTCAAACAACAGTTACCTCGTCAGCCACATCAATCAAATAAAGAGTAGCCAGTTCCTGCTTTGCTTGCTTTTACAACTCAGAGAAAAAGTGCAACACACACAGACACCAGCTACAGACAGCAGTACCATGCTGGTCCTATAATAACAGCTTTGCGTTCCCAACGGGCACAGTTCGTCATAATGATGTCTTTTCCAGACGACGGTCAGATTTTGGTTGATTTTGAAAATGATGTGGACACTTGCTTGTCGAACAGCTTATTCCAAAATCATGGGCATTAACATGGCGTTGGTCCCCCCTTTGCTGCTATAACAGCTTCCACTCTTCTGGGAAGGCTTTCCACTAGATGTTGGAACATTGCTGCGGGGACTTTTACATTCTAGCAGACGCTCTTAGTGCATACGTTTTCGTACTGGTCTCCCATGGGAATCAAACCCACAACCCAGGTGTTGCAAGCGCCATGCTCTACCAACTGAGCCACACAAGACTGAAGGCTTCCATTCAGCCCAAGAACATTAGTGAGGTTGGACACTGATGTTGGGCGATTAGGCCTGTTAACATTTTCCTTCACTGGACCTAAAGGGCCTAGCCCGCACCATGAAAAACAGCACCAGACCATTATTCCTCCTCCGCCAAACTTTACAGTTGGCACTATGAATTGGGGCAGATGACATTCTCCTGGCATCCGCAAAACCCAGATTCGTCCTTCACCCAGATGGTGAAGCGTGATTCATCACTCCAGAGAATGTTTCCACTGCTCCAGTTTGGAACTCGGTATTGAGTGTTGCACCCGAAGACAGGCGATTTTTATACACTACGCGCTTCAGCACTCGGCGGTCACATTCTGTGAGCTTGTGTGGCCTACCACATCGTGGCTGAGCCATCGTTGCTCCTAGACGTTTCCACTTCCCAACAGCAATTACAGTTGACCAGGGCAGCTCTAGCAGGGCAGAAATTTAACAAACTGACTTGTTGGAAAGGTGTCATCCTATGACGGTGCCACGTTGAAAGTTACTGAGCTCTTCAGTAAGGCCATTCTACTGCCATTGTTAGGCTACGGAGATTGCATGGCTGTGTGCTCAATTTAATACACCTGTCAGAAACATGACGCCTTCTAGGAAACGTCTAAAAAACATTCATATGCAACCAGAATCCAACCTGATTAAGACGGCTTATTTCTGACGTCCTTATAACTCAAATCCAACCAAAATATGACCCGTTTAGAACCTCCCGGTATTTCTCATGTCATGCATCTCACATCAGCAATGTTACCCGTTTAAGACATACTTAATATTTCACATCTATACTCAGAGGCTAAAATAAATGTTGAGGATGCATGCCAGCAAAGCCACAACACAACACTAAACAATACATTCATTGCACTATAATGGTGACAAACTGTGCCCACAATCTGTTAAGGCCTACATAAATCTGTCCCAACAGCAGTCCCAACACCTTACCACTGCTACACCTGGCTATCAGCGGAGCCTTGTCTGGCAGCGAAACAGTTCATTTAGCCTCATTTACTACCTTTTAAAAAAACAATGCTGATATGGCTGACTTGCTTCAATAAATGTGGTTTCTACTGACAATTGAGATGTATAAACTATGTCCTTTGTGGGCAAATTATTTCATCAAACTTTGTCATCAAAGTCTGTCATTCTCTGGATTTATAGTGCTTTCAAGACAACTGGGAACTCGGAAAAAAACAAGGTTGAATCATGATGACGTCAGTGATCTTCAGGTCATAGCTCTAGAAAGAGGCCCAAGTTCCCGACTTACAATTCCGAGATGTATGACCGTTCAAAACATATTTTCCCAGTCTGAGCTTGTTTTTCCCCGAGATTCCCAGTTGTCTTGAACTCAATGAAGATAGATTTGCCAGTTCCGAGTTCACAGTTGTTTTGAACGTGGCAGAAATCATGCTGAATTGACAGCATGGCCAATGTTGAATGTTTATAATTTTAAGGTTGGAAAAGAGACCCTTAAACCCAGAATTGGGACCATGAACCCACTCGGGCTAGTGATTGCTTTGCAATGTTTGCAGTTAGCCACTGATTCTTTCCAAACCAGTCATTGTTGAATTAGCGATTTCCAACTTGTTGTGTAATGTTTATGTCCAAAGGCCGATGAGCACCGATACATTTGATCTATAATTTATCTTCATATGACAATGATTGAAAAGGATTTGCCAGCAGATTGTTGACTTAATTCATGATGATGACTGCTAGACAAGATTTTGAAAGTATGATGTTGACATGATCAGTCCAATCAAAGGTACTGTACATATAACATGATTCGACATCATTGTATCTGTAGCCAATGACCCTGAACCTTCTTGGACGGGCACTTCTAATGTAACTCTATGGCAGCATCCAAGGGGCTTGAATTTTCCAGCGCTACCCTTAGATTTTGCAGTGACTTTAGTGTCCCCATGAGTGACAGAACACTGAGCCAATCACGGTGCAACTAGAGAATATAGCCAACCCCTACGCTCCGTATTCTCCGCTGCCTGCCCCACCACCACAGAAAGCACTGAGCTAAGCTGAAACACCTACATTTTGGAGCTGCCTTACTCAAGAAATCAAAAAAGAGACCATGTTTGTCTGCTGCTTTATTAATTAAATGTTTTTTTTTACATTGTTTGCGAACTGAAATGTGACACATATTAATGGCAAAATAACATGCAAAACAGCCCCCCCCCAAAAAAAAACCCACAAATATTTATGTTATGTTTTTAAGCTAAAAATGTGGGACTCCAAAACAGGTGGGACTCTGCTTCACCTGCCCTGAATGTCGGGTCGCCACTGGCAAAAAGTATGTCATATCAAGTTACATTTCACCTGGGAAATCCCTCTTTCCCTAAATATAGTGAGTTGTGTATAGCAAAGTTGCAGCTGATGTCTGAAATACAGTAGACCATCTAGGAAACCAACAAACTAAAATGTGGCCTAATATCATTGTCAATACAGGATTCCTGCTTTGTCTGTTATATCTTCAGCGGCTGCAGATGTAGAGTTGAGCCGTCCTGGTCTCCGACGCCGCTTTCTCAGGTTCCTGAGGCGTTCCTCAAGGAAACCAGTTGAAGTGGCATCATCTAAGGGTGTACCAAGCATCCTTGAACATAAAAGTCTGTGTTATTATTATTTTTTAAAGACCCCTTTGTGTTCAATATGGCTAGGATTTGGTCAAACCAATCCAAAGGTATTACACCTTAAAGGGCACCATTTTGGTGGAAATAGCAGAGCTTATGCATGAAAGATAATACAGTAAGTTTCAAAATGGAAACCTAACTTCCAGTTTTTGCCCCTCTGAATCCTCGAGGCAAGGGAACTGTTCCACTAAGGAACATGACAGTTGTCTTTGTCTCAGATGTTGTGCTGAAAGAAAAGAGGGTTAAACAGAAAAGACAACTTAAATCAAAGATGCAATATTTACAAAACAATCACAGTCACAATTCCCGTCATTAGTAGAATAATACTTTGGAGATAAATACACAACGCAGAGACCGAGGACGAGAGGTCAGTACAGTACTAACGATCAAGGGAAATAGTGTATTTTCTGTAATGGGGATTAATGCGGAGACATGGCAGGAATCTGTCTATATATTGACTCTGAAATAGGATACTTGTGTTGTTTGGCCATTGGCCCAGTTTTATTGCAAGTTATTCTAATTGGTCAACCACAGGGCTGGGTTATAAACTACATCCTGTCCCTTTGTTCACTGGAGAGAATCACAGGATAGCACCACTGGAGACAGGAGACAATCACAGGAGAGAATCACAGGAGAGAATCACAGGAGAGCACCACTGAGGACAGGGGAGAATGGCCATCTACTTCCAAACA
Source organism: Oncorhynchus nerka (assembly GCF_034236695.1). Taxonomy (NCBI): domain Eukaryota; kingdom Metazoa; phylum Chordata; class Actinopteri; order Salmoniformes; family Salmonidae; genus Oncorhynchus; species Oncorhynchus nerka. The sequence continues at coordinate 88,845,732 of NC_088419.1, read as the reverse complement.
TGATGTGTCCTATTTGAATAAACCTATTTTCCTCCCCCTGATTTGCTTTGAGGTCTATATTATTAAAGAATAACACGAACTGCTAACATTTGGTGCCGTGATCCGGATGAATTGATCTCAACAAAAACAAGAAAAACGTATCAACTGTGTGTTGATCCAGAAAAAAGAGAGAATGCTGAGCGCAACCCACTTTGGGGAGTCAACTTTTAATCTCCTGATTAATGGCATAAGTGCAGGGTGAGTCTATTTTAAAAGAACCAAATCAGGTTAAAATTAGTGCGTGCAATGAGTGATGTGTATCCGTTATGTACAAGGGGTCGAGTTCCATAACAGACTTTCTTTGTTCTCTATGAAAAGGTTTGAGGCCTTTGTCTTTGTTCTCTATTATAGGGGTTCAAGTCCTCTATTAAAAGGTTAGAGTCTTTTCATTTTGGTGATACCTTCTTGTGGCATAGAAGTGAGTTGCTCGTTGAGTAGCAATTTTTACAGGTGTGGTTAATGTAGGCCTTCAAGAAGCTTTTTGAAGTGAACACACATTTGTATGGGTAGCCAAGCCCTACAGAAACATGTTGGGTTCTAGAAGAGGTTTGACTCCTTAAAAGGGGTTACATTTTAGGGTTAACTAAATATATAAACATAGATATATATATATATATATTATACAGCTTTTGAAGTTAATATAATGTCATTGTAAAGTGAGAAAAGCACTCACTGTCTTGTGATATGAAGAACCATTTCAGAGTAGAGAAGTGTAGGCAAGAGATAATAAAGAAATATTCATTCATTGTTGACAAAGATGGAATATGGAATCTGTCTGATACACAAAAAGCTTGGGGAAAAATTCAGAGGATGTCTAAATGTCTGACAAAAACAAGATGGTCTTTAAGTGTTTTAGCCAAAGTAAGAAAATGGGATGAGAAATTATTTCTGGACAATCATGACAGGACATTGAAGAGAGATACAGATAGTTTGAAAGCTCTTGGTGAACAGATCAAAACCTTGAAAGAAGAAATTCAACAATTACAGAAAAGAGCGGATTCATTTGTTCCCTCAATCTATCCTCAGGCTGAGTTGTGCAAGGCAGATCAGGTTTCAAGCATCTAGTCAGCACTGTCTGGCTTTGAATCAACAGATACTGACAGCGGTGACTAACGGATGGTAATAGAGGGGAGGTACGTGAGGCAACGTTGGCTCCCTCTGCTGGGGATACAGGAGCTGGGCACCCAGACTCGGACAGCTCCAAGTGGAGGTAATTAGAGGAAAGTGCCAACCTGCCGTGGAGGCTAAATAAAAGGAGCACGATGGCACACCGGGGGAGAGACGGACACCAAGCAAAAGAGAGAAGAAAGACCGAGCTAAACCTAAGTGATTTCTTTGATATGTTTATTTACTGTCTGAGTAAAGTTGTTTTTGCAGACTAAAGCCTCCCTGTCAATCTCTGCACGCTCAACCCAACACCCCACGGTTTACCACAATGTTTTCCTTAAGGGTCTGATCAATGCAAACACCATTTGGGGAGAGATAACCAAATGTGTTCAAAGAACGAAAGAACCGTTTGTTGAATTTGAAGAAAGGTTTAGAGCAGAGGTGGTTCGACACAGTGGCTTACCTGACTTCGTTTAAATCTATATCTTATTGTAACAGCAAGTACAATATGCCCCTTGTGTTTTATAGACATGGAAGGTGTTTAATGTGAATGATATTTACTGCTAATGTTTTTTATGTATTTTTTCCTGTTTTTATTGTTTTCTAAGAAGACATTTGAAGTATATTTCTTTTTAAAAATGGTCTGGGGGAGTGTAAGAACATTTTGGAGATAAATACACAAAGCAGAGACCGAGGACGAGAGGTCAGTACAGTACTAATGATCAAGGGAAATAGTGTTTTTTCTGTAATGGGGATTCATGCAGAGACATGGGAGGAATCTGTCTATATATGGAGTCTGAAATAGGATACTTGTTGTTTGGCCATTGGCCCAGTTTTATTGCAAGTTATTGGTCAACCACAGGGCTGGGTTATAAACTACATCCTGTTCCTTTGTTCACTGGAGAGAATCACAGGAGAGCACCACTGAAGACAGGGGAGAATGGCCATCTACTTCCAAACATGATTTGTCCTATTTTAATAAACCTATTTTCTTCCCCCTGATTTGCATTGGGGTCTGTGTTACTAAAGAACATCAACTGCTAACATTAGTACCATTAATGATGTAACTACTGCAGAACACATGTTTCTCCAAACCTCTGGATGTGGTGTGAAATCAACACCCTGACCATAGATGATGTCTGCTTAATTGAGATGCATGGGTAGCAGGTAGCCTAGCAGTTAAGACCATTGGGCCAGTAACCGAAATGTCTCTGGTTTGAATTCCCAAGCCGACTAGGTGAAAAATCTGTTGATGTGCCCTTGAGCAAGACACAACCCTAATTGTGCCTGTAAGTCACTCTGGATAACAATGTCTGGGCACTGCATCTCAGTACTAGAGACGTCACTGCAGACCCTGGTTCGATTCCATGCTGTATCACAAACGGCCGTGATTGGGAGTCCCATAGGGCGGTGCACAATTAGCCCAGCGTTGTCCGGGTTAGGCTTTGGCTGAGGTAGGCCGTCATTGTCAATAAGAATTAGTTCTTAACTGACTTGTCTAGTTAAATAAAGGTTAAATAGTCTGCTAAAATGGAATGCAAAGACCTGCATTGAGGCTGGCCACAATGACCTTTGCCCTCCGGTGTTTGTCTATGTTCAAAACAGTGCCATTTGAGTCTTACAATTGATCTGCAGCCAATAAGAGAACTTGTGAATTATGCCACAACAGGTTCTGCTGGTATATGATGCAGAGCCTTAATAAAGAAGAATATAAAAACGTAGTCAGTCACTGTTTTCATATAGTCAAGCTATGTGTTAGATAATACACACAACCTGCAACAGCCCTCCTGACAGGGAAGTAACTGGAAGCCATGTTGAGATGGTGTACTGCACTTAGATGTGTGAAGAGATCTTTACAGTTATCAGCAACTTTTTCTTCTAAAATAAACCCCATCCTTATCTACCATGCATTCACTGTTAACCAATCTTTGTGATGCAGGGCTCTACAGTGTGACCATTTTACTCCCGTACTGTATGTGTCAAAAACATAGATGTGAAAAACTGAAAAAAGCCAAGTATTAGCAGGTGTGAGTTGTGCTTTGCATCAACAAATTGCTGTCATAGTTCTTTTCAAAGTATTTAGTTTTCTGCCGTTTTGTTTCATAGAGGTAGCTAATCACACAAACGTCTGAGTCCCATAAAGCCCACCTCGAGCAGCAACAGTACTTGGCGGGGGCTGTGCGCACTGAGAGTCCCATAAAGCCCACCTCGAGCAGCAACAGTACTTGGCGGGGGCTGTGCGCACTGAGAGTCCCGTAAAGCCCACCTCGAGCAGCAACAGTACTTGGCGGGGGCTGTGCGCACTGAGAGTCCCGTAAAGCCCACCTCGAGCAGCAACAGTAAAGCCCACCCACCTCGAGCAGCAACAGTACTTGGCGGGGCTGTGCCCGTAAAGCCCACCTCGAGCAGCAACAGTACTTGGCGGGGGCTGTGCGCACTGACCTCGAGCAGCAACAGTACTTGGCGGGGGCTCCAGTAAAGCCCACCTCGAGCAGCAACAGTACTTGGCGGGGGCTGTGCGCACTGAGAGTCCCGTAAAGCCCACCTCGAGCAGCAACAGTACTTGGCGGGGGCTGTGCGCACTGAGAGTCCCGTAAAGCCCACCTCGAGCAGCAACAGTACTTGGCGGGGGCTGTGCGCACTGAGAGTCCCGTACCCACCTGAGAGTCCCGTAAAGCCCAAAGCCCACCTCGAGCAGCAACAGTACTTGGCGGGGCTGAGAGTGCCCACCTCGCACTGAGAGAGTCCCTAAAGCCCACCTCGAGCCCACCTCGAGCAGCAAGCAGCAACAGTACTTGGCGGGGCTGTGCACTGCCCAAAGCCCACCTGAGAGCAACAGTCCCTGTAAAGCCCACCTCGAGCAGCAACAGTACTTGGCGGGGTGAAGTGCTGAAATAAACATTTTTACAAGCACACAGGCACAAAAGTTGGTCTAACTTAACCACAAGTCTACTAAAGTGTGACTGTACTTGTGTTCCTTGGCTATTTACATAATTCTGTTCACACACACGTGTTTTTCAATGTTAGTTTAAACTCAACTGCTAGTGAATAGACACGTCAGAGAATCTGATCTCTCACAGACAGACGTGTGAGTGCGAGTCCCACCAGAGTATTTGAGAAAGTTTTTATTCAACAAGTGTTTTTATGATAAGAAATGACTAACAGTTAACAAATAAAACATGTATTCAACAAGTGTTTGTCATTTATTATGACAAAATCACTCTTCCTCAAATATTTTCATTGTGCTCCTAAATGTATTTAGGACAACATGTGCTCCTTGTAAAACATGTCAGCGTAGAGCTCTGTGATGAGGTCACTTTTTGGGAAACAGCGATGGTGGATCGATCTAGCATAATGAAAACTAGTGGAAACCCTTCTCTCAGGCCAAACGTGCTGGTCATCAAGTTATCGTGTGAGATAGTGGCCGTTGTTGCCATGGGAAAAGGGTAACCAGTGGAACACAAACAACAGTAAATACAACCTATTTGTCACGTTCTGACCTTTATTTTCCTTTGTTTTGTCTTTATTTAGTATGGTCAGGGTGTGAGTTGGGGTGGGCAGTCTATGTTTTGTGTTTCTATGTTTAGGTTTCTGTTTCGGCCTAGTATGGTTCTCAATCAGAGGCAGGTGTCGTTAGTTGTCTCTGATTGAGAATCATACTTAGGTAGCCTGGTTGTCTCTGATTGAGAATCATACTTAGGTAGCCTGGCTTTCACTGTTGGTTTGTTTCCGTGTCTGTCGCCATACGGTACTGTTTCAGTTTGGTATTTTCACCTATTCGTTTCTTGTATTTCATTAGTGTTCGGTTTCTGTTTTTAAAATAAACGATATGAACACGTACCACGCCGCATCTTGGTCCGATCCTTTACTCCTCTTCAGAAGAAGAGGAAATCTGACGTTACACTATACTTATCTGTTTATTTATTCTCCCTTTCATATTTCAACTATTTGCTAATTATTGTCTATTCAATTTGCTTTGGCAATGTAAACATATGTTTTCCACACCAATAAAGCCCTTTGAATTCCATGTAATTGAATAGTGGGGCAGCTAAGCAAAAAAAATGTTTTCTTTTGCATTTTTGGCACAAATGTAGATTCATGGACCTTGAAAATATTTGGATATGGAGCCAACACAGCTTCAGCCCCTGTGGAGCATGGCAGACCATACACTTGAATAAAGGAGGTCAGGTCCAAGCCACTAGTACATTAGCTGGTTAGTTCCAGGGCTTTTAATGCTGTACCTTCTCCTTATGATAATACTCTTCAAAGGGTGTATATTGTCTGTTGCTGTGTTTGGAAGCACTGACCCAATTATTATTTTGAATGATGAGGTTGGAGGTCCCTTAGAGTGCAGGAAGTGATGGAACACCTCATAGGGGCTTAACTGCCATAGTGGACAGAATACTAGTCTGTCACAGGGCCTTGCCCCACTCCAGGTGCTTAATGCTGTGGTGGCTCCAAGCAGAGACGGTCTCATTTTTACTGTCTTAGGTACGGCTTGGCTGGGAATCGAAATAAGAACCTTCCACTCTCAGGGCAAACACTCTAACCAAAAAGCCACTGAGTTGGATATATACTACATGGCCTTTAATTTGTTACATTTGCAGAACATATTCAGCTGACATTAGAAAAACTAGTGTGTCATACTTTGTTCATGTGTCACTTATCCTCCCTCTCTGGCCTCTAGGTCACCAGGCTGCTCAATATCCCGCACACCTGTCACCATCATCAAGCACACCTGTGCCTCATGACACTCACCTGGACTCCATCACCTCCTTGATTATCTTCCCTCTATCTGTCCCTCCCCTTGGTTCTTTCCTCAGGTGTTATTGACTCTGTTTCATGTCGGTGCGTTGTTTGTGTTTCGTGTTTATTTATTTATTAAAACACTCACTCTCTGTACTTGCTTCCTGACTCTCTGTGCACTCGTTACATCATGAAACAGGTTGACAGTCAAATATTTTGTGCCAAGCACAGTTGTGACAAACACAGTTTAAGAGAATTGTCCACAGCAATTGTGAACTATTTCAACTAATGGCTGTGATATTGGTTTACATGCTCATGTTACTGGTAGGATGTGAACCCCAGTCATTAGACCTAAACAAATATTTAGAATATGGCCAAGGGTGGTTGTAAGTTGCAGGCAGGGCTACTTCATCACTAGAACATTTTAACTCACCTCTGCTACACTTATCCTAAACAAATGATAATAAATAAATAAAATGTTTGGCCTAAATGACTGTTTCCCTCTATAATTGTAATATCCTGTGTTACTGTCAAACCTTTTGGTTTTCAGGAGATCCAGGGCCAGAAATATGGGCAAGAAGTGTTTTAATTTTAAAAGGCAATTACTTTTTGTAGATTAAAGATTTGGTAAATAGTGGTACAGTCTGCAGCCTTTTAGTAAAATGGCTGACACGGCCCCCGGGGGCCAAAGCTGTGAGGGTTCCATATCTAAATCTTTTCAGGGTACCTACATTTACCTCTGTGTCAAATTTGGTGTGTTCATCTCAAAATAGGTCAACTGTAAATTGTATTACTGTCTGTGGCCATTTCAAAAGATGACCACCACGCCCTTGGGTTGTCCATAAGCCTACCTCTGTTCCAAATTGTACCTCTCTTCTGAATTGGAAGATAATGGTAGGCCAACCGTTGGTGGCCATTATGAAAAATGGCTGCCACACCCCCCCAGGATCCAAATCTGGAGTGGCTCTATATCTGAATCTTTTCAGGTGGGTAGGTAGCCTAGCGGTTAAGAGCATTGGGCCAGTAACCAAAGGTTGATGGTTTGAATCCCAGAACAGACTATGTGAAAAATCTGTTGATGTGCTCTCTCGATCAGACATCCTACTAAAATGTCAAGATTTGACAGAAATCTATCTCTGTGCATAATGTAGCGCTTTTATCACAAAATGCATGATGGTTCCAGATTTTTCAGCTAAAAAGCTTGATGAGAAGATTCAGGGCCATGCACAGAGGTTTTTGGGTACATGTGCTCAAACCAAACATGGCACCTCAAAAATAACATTTCCTGCGACTGTGGTCACAGACTTGTTGAGAAAGTTTTACTAACAAAGGGGAAAGCAGCACAATCTTAACAATTCGAGGAGTAAAGTAAAGTTTACGAAACTATTTTGAAACAGAATAAATTCTGCACTCATTAACAATAACCAACACAATTCCAGTCAAAATAAATGTAAGATGTACTGTACTATATCGAACCTAACTCCAAATGTTGTCTGTCATTACAACCATAAAGGTATTTTCAAAACGCAAGATAGACAACAGAAATAAACTGCATTTTACACCTGCATTTGGAGCAGAAAGTCATTCATGTTAGCAGCCAATAACAAGTAGATATACATGATGTCACATCTCTGGAGTCCAGAGCAAGCTAAATCATACAACCATACGGCCTGCTTGTAGCAGAGGTTTCAGGATCGGATGGAAAGCATGTTCTGTCTGGGGGGTGTTTTCTATGGTGTTTATTCTATACAAGAGCAAGGTAATGTTGATTATGAAGTATTTACTTCAGCATCACTCTGTAGCGTACATACAGTTCCATCCAGTGCATAGTAAGTAATGCCTAACTTGGCTCACTAGTACTATATAGTATCACACTCAGAAACACATGACAGCAGCACCATCTATTGGCTTGGCGACATCTAGTAACATCTTCCTTTAGCCCACAAATGAAGATAACTCCTATTCGACTCATTGAACAGGAGAACTGGGGTTAGACCCGTGCCAGTGAAAACATTACCCTGGTAAGAAAAACACAGAACTAACTGTGTCTCATTCAAGTACCTTCAGAAGCATCAACTTTAAAGTCAACATGCAGACTACCCTCTTCCATCAGGCAGTGGGACTGCTTCCATATCAGCAGCCTGTTGTTCACCACCTGCTGGGTTGGCAGGTTCGTTCCATCGTCTTCAGTCATCCTCATCTGTGTTTGTTTGGTGGTCGATCGGGGGGGGGGTTCCTGAGTTGTTCAGTCCGTCGGTTTCTGTTTCTGTTTCTGCTGTATTTTTCTACCATTCGCTATGACCGGTCACTGAGTTGATCAGTGCATATTATGCCCGGAGTCCAAGTGCTGACTGAGTTGTTGGAGTGGAGAGTAACTCTTACTGTTTGTCCTTGGAGGATTTGGGGCATGTCACAGGCATGTGGTGTTTTGCTGTCAGCCCTTGGGCTTGTTTTCTCAGAATTACATTTTGTACCACTTGGGGTTTGAGCAGTTTTGTTCATGGTGGGTAAGATCGTGTGTGTGTGTTCGTCTGGAGTCGCTGTACCGGAGAACTGTTAAGTTCCTCTGTTGGAACTATTCCTCCATGCCAACACTGCTTTCTATGGGTCTTCACCATCCCATTGCAGCCTTTTTTTAAGAGGGTTTTGGACATTTTCACTGCTGATTTCACTTTGCCATTGCCTTGGTGTGAAACGGTGATGATGTCACATGTTTAAAGTCATCAGCACAGTTTGAAAGTCCATTCCGGAGAGGAAGGGGGGGGGGGGGGGGGGGATTATCAGAAACAACAGTGTGGGTAACGCCATGTCTGCTGAACTGCTTTTAACAGAATTCAATGATGGTGTCTGATGTGGTGTCAGTCAGTTCGTCGAGCTCCCAGTAGTCAGAGTAATAATCGACCATGAGGATGTAGTTGCTTTTATTGACTGTGAGTGAGTCCATCCTGATCTTTTTTTTAAATTGATTTTTTATTTCACCTTTATCTTGATCATGGGCCATGGGAGGGGAGGGATTTGGTAGGGGATGAGTGTCTCCTTATGTTGTCTCTTCTGGATGGAGTTGCAGGTTGCACATTTGCTGATAAAGATCTTTATGCCCTCCGTAATCCTTGGCCAGAAAACAGCATCACGTGCCTTTCTGAGACAAGCCTCTATATCTGAGTGGCCAAAGTGTATTTTGTGTAGAAAGTCAGTGTGTAACATGTCAGGTTTGAAGACGCTGTTTCCTTTAAATATCAGTCCATTTTCTGTGGTGAGCTCCTCTTTGTACATCCAGAAATCTTTCAGTGTGTGACACACAGCCTGTTTGGTTCCAGGCCAACCGTTTTTTAATTGTGTGTACAGAGCCTGAAACAGTGGGTCCTGGGAACAGTGTGCTTTGATTGACTCCATTGTCTTAGTTGAAATGTTGACATGATAAGTGTCGTCCACCATCGTTACGCGCACCTGCGCCTCATGACAATCACCTGGACTCCATGACCTTCCTGATTACCTCCCCTATATCTGTCACTCCCCTTGGTTATGTCCTCAGGCATTATTGACTCTGTTTCATGTCTGTACACTTTTTTGGGTTTCTTGTTAAGTACTATGTTCTATTTATTATTACATTATCACTCCTGTTATTGCTTCCTCACTCCCAGCGTACACGTTACAAAGATAGTTTCTGTGTATTGTGGTGAATTCTCTGCCATGCAGAATCTGGTCAAACTTGTCAAATGCAAAACAACGGAGAGAAATTCTTTCTCAATCTGTGCATATCTTTATTCCGTCTGAGTCAATGTTCTGGAGGCAAAGGCAACAGGTTGTTCTTTCTGTAGAAGGACTGCGCCCAAACCTGTCTCACTGGCATCACACTGCGGTGTGACTTCATCATTCAGGTCGTAGTATTTGAGCATTGGGTGTTGTGTGACTAACTGTTTGATAGTCTCAACTGACGTCGGTCGATGTACCCATATTCTGAATGGCTGTTATTTTCTCTGGGTCAGGGCGAAGGCCCTCTGTGGTTTCTTTTTGTTCAGCTTCAGGATGACATCTCTTGCTCTCTGCAGGAGAGTTGTAATGTTTCTGGGATGTGCAGAGCACATTCTAGGTGAAGCTGGTTGAGAGAATGCCAAGAGTGTGCAAAGCTGTCATCAAGGCAAAGGGTGGCTACTTTGAAAAATATAAAATATATTTAATTTGTTTACAAAATGATTCTGTATGTGAAGCTCTCCCTAGTCCTCCATTTGGCAAATCTGATCATAATTCAATCCTTCTGATTCCTGCTTACAAGCAAAAATTAAAGCAGGAAGAACCAGTGACTAGATCAATAAAAAAGTGGTCAGATGAAGCAGATGCTAAGCTACACGACTGTTTTGCTAGCACTGACTGGAATATGTTCCGGGATTCTCCAATGGATTTATGGCTGATTTAAGATTAAATGTTACTTTATTTGGCACTTAATAGGGTCATTTGTTTTACGTGAACTTGTTTTTTATGAAGTTAAACATGTGCATTTTATGACTGAATGTAAAAATTAAGTGAAATCAATGTTTTTTCTTCTTTTCTTCCTAGCTAAAGGCTATAGCTGACACTTTCAAGGAGTGGGACTCTATCCTGGAAGCTTATAAGAAATCCCTATATGCCCTCCGACGAACCATCAAACAGGCAAAGCGCCAATACAGGACTAAGATCGAGTCTTACTACACCGGCTCTGACACTCGTCGGATGTGGCAGGGCCTGCAAACCATTACAGACTACAAAGGGAATCACAGCCGAGAGCTGCCCAGTGACACGAGCCTACCGGATGAGCTAAACTACTTCTATGCTCGCTTCGAGACAAAAAAACACTGAAACAGGCATGAGAGCACCAGCTGTACCGGAAGACTGAGTGATCACGCTCTCCACAGCCGATGTGTGTAAGACCTTTAGACAGGTCAACATTCACAAGGCCGCAGGGCCAGACGGATTACCAGGACGTGTACTGCGAGCATGCAATGACCAACTAGCAAGTGTCTTCACTGACATCTTCAACCTCTCCCTGTCCGAGTCTGTAATACCAACATGTTTTAAGCAGAACACCATAGTGCCTTTGCCCAAGAACACTAAGGGAACCTGCCTAAATGACTACCAACCCGTAGCACTCACGTCTGTAGCCATGAAGTGCTTTGAAATCTGGTCATGGCTCACATCAACACCATCATCACAGAAACCCTAGACCCACTCCAATTTGCATACCATCCCAACAGATCCACAGATGATGCAGTCTCTATGTCACTCCACACTGCCCTTTCCCACATGGACAAAAGGAACACCTATGTGAGAATGCTATTCATTGACTACAGCTCAGCGTTCAACACCATAGTGCCCTCAAAGCTCATCGATAAGCAAAAGACATCCGCAACGCTGATCCTCAACACAGGTGCCCCTCAGGGGTACGTGCTCAGTCACCTCCTTTACTCCCTGTTCACACATGACCTCACGGCCAGGCACGACTCCAACACCATCATTATGTTTGCACCGACAACAATGAGACAGCCTATAGGGAGGAGGTCAGAGACCTGGCCGTGTCGTGCCAGGACAACAACGTCTCCCTCAACGTGATCAAGACAAAGAAGATGATTGTGGACTACAGGAAAAAGAGGACCGAGCACGCCCCCATTCACATCGACGGGGCTGCAGTGGCGCAGGTTGAGAGTTTCAAGTTCCTTGGTGTCCACATCACCAACAAATTAACATGGTCCAAGCACACCATGACAGTCGTGAAGCGTGCACGACAAAACCTATTCCCCCTCAGGAGACTGAAAAGATTTGGCATGGGTTCTCAGATCCTCAAAAGGTTCTACAGTTGCACCATCTAGAGCATCCTGACTGTTTGCATCACTGTCTGGTATGGTAACTGCTCGGCCTCTGACCGCAGGGCACTACAGAGGGTAGTGCAAACAGCTGAGTACATCACTGGGGCCAAGCTTCCTGCCATCCAGGACCTCTATACCAGGCGGTGTCAGAGGAAGGCCCTAAAAATTGTCAACGACTCCAGCCACCCTAGTCATAGAGTGTTCTCTCTGCTAACATATGGCAAGCAGTACCGGAGTGCCAAGTCTAGGTCCAAGAGGCTTCTCAACAGCTTCTACCCCAAGCCATAAGACTCCTGAACATCTAGTCAAAAGTCTACCAAGACTATTCGCATTGCCCCCCTCCCCTCTCCACATCACTGCCACTCTCTGGTTTCATCTATGCATAGTCACTTTAATTAACTCTACCTACATGTACATACTACCTCAACTAACCGGTGCCCCCGCACATTGATTCTGTACCGGTACCCCCCTGCATATATTGTTAATTTCTACTGCTGCTCTTTAATTTATTATGACTTTTATCTCTTGTTCTTATCCATATTTGTTTTAACTGCTCTGTCGGTTAGGGGCTCGTAACTAAGTATTTCACTGTAAGCTCTAAACCTGTGGTATTCGGCGCATGTGACTAATAATATTTGATTTGATATTTCATAGTTTTGATGTCTCCACTATTATTCTACAGTGTAGAAAATAGTGAAACATAAAGTAAAGCCCTGGAATGATTAGGCGTGTCCAAACATTTTACTGGTACTGTCCAACAACGGGACATTTTTTCGAGCACAATGGGACATGTGCTCTGCACAGATAGAGTGTACCTGAGAAGATTAAATATTTAAATATTTATTTTATATAACGACAGCCATGAGACTTGTAATGATGTCTGGAATGAGTCAGTTTGGAAGATGACAAATGACGTCATAGAATTGTCATATTTTGGTCATAATAAAGACGTCTCAAAAAATATGTCTTAAACTGGTCATATTTTTGATCATATGACGTTGCGACCAGAATATACTCAGAATAAGAAGTCAAAATTACGTTGTGTGCCCGTTGGGTTCACACAGCCTGCCCGTTGGGTTCACACAGCCTGTCCGTTGGGTTCACACAGCCTGTCCACAGCTCTGTGGTGTCTGCGCAGCAGGCCTGTAGGCCTATAACCTGACGCAGCAGGCCTGTAGCCTATAACCCAATGCAGCAGGCCTGTAGGCCTATAACCCAATGCAGCAGGCCTATAGCCTATAACCCGATGCAGCAGGCCTGTAGGCCTATAACTCAATGCAGCAGGCCTGTAGGCCTATAACCTGACGCAGCAGGCCTGTAGCCTATAACCCAATGCAGCAGGCCTGTAGCCTATAACCCAATGCAGCAGGCCTGTAGCCTATAACCTGACGCAGCAGGCCTGTAGCCTATAACCTGACGCAGCAGGCCTGTAGCCTATAACCTGACGCAGCAGGCCTGTAGCCTATAACCTGATGCAGCAGGCCTGTAGCCTATAACCTGATGCAGCAGGCCTGTAGCCTATAACCCAATGCAGCAGGCCTGTAGGCCTATAACCTGACGCAGCAGGCCTGTAGCCTATAACCCAATGCAGCAGGCCTGTAGCCTATAACCTGATGCAGCAGGCCTGTAGCCTATAACCTGATGCAGCAGGCCTGTAGCCTATAACCTGATGCAGCAGGCCTGTAGCCTATAACCTGATGCAGCAGGCCTGTAGCCTATAACCTGATGCAGCAGTCCTGTAGCCTATAACCCAATGCAGCAGGCCTGTAGCCCATAACCTGACGCAGCAGGCCTGTAGCCTATAACCTGACGCAGCAGGCCTGTAGCCTATAACCTGATGCAGCAGGCCTGTAGCCTATAACCTGATGCAGCAGGCCTGTAGCCTATAACCTGATGCAGCAGGCCTGTAGCCTATAACCCAATGCAGCAGGCCTGTAGCCCATAACCTGACGCAGCAGGCCTGTAGCCTATAACCTGACGCAGCAGGCCTGTAGCCTATAACCTGATGCAGCAGGCCTGTAGCCTATAACCCAATGCAGCAGGCCTGTAGGCCTATAACCTGACGCAGCAGGCCTGTAGCCTATAACCTCACGCAGCAGGCCAGTAGCCTATAACCTGATGCAGCAGGCCAGTAGCCTATAACCTGACGCAGCAGGCCTGTAGCCTATACCCCAATGCAGCAGGCCTGTAGCCTATAACCCAATGCAGCAGGCCTGTAGCCTATAACCTGATGCAGCAGGCCTGTAGCCTATAACCTGACGCAGCAGGCCTGTAGCCTATAACCCAATGCAGCAGGCCTGTAGGCCTATAACCCAATGCAGCAGGCCTGTAGCCTATAACCCGATGCAGCAGGCCTGTAGCCTATAACCCAATGCAGCAGGCCTGTAGGCCTATAACCTGACGCAGCAGGCCTGTAGCCTATAACCTCACGCAGCAGGCCAGTAGCCTATAACCTGATGCAGCAGGCCAGTAGCCTATAACCTGACGCAGCAGGCCTGTAGCCTATAACCCAATGCAGCAGGCCTGTAGCCTATAACCTGATGCAGCAGGCCTGTAGCCTATAACCCAATGCAGCAGGCCTGTAGCCTATAACCCAATGCAGCAGGCCTGTAGCCTATAACCTGATGCAGCAGGCCTGTAGCCTATAACCTGACGCAGCAGGCCTGTAGCCTATAACCTGATGCAGCAGGCCTGTAGTCTATAACCTGATGCAGCAGGCCTGTAGTCTATAACCTGATGCAGCAGGCCTGTAGCCTATAACCTGATGCAGCAGGCCTGTAGCCTATAACCCAATGCAGCAGGCCTGTAGCCTATAACCTGATGCAGCAGGCCTGTAGCCTATAACCTGACGCAGCAGGCCTGTAGCCTATAACCTGACGCAGCAGGCCTGTAGCCTATAACCTGATGCAGCAGGCCTGTAGCCTATAACCTGACGCAGCAGGCCTGTAGCCTATAACCTGATGCAGCAGGCCTGCACCCTATAACCCAATGCAGCAGGCCTGTAGCCTATAACCTGATGCAGCAGGCCTGTAGCCTATAACCTGACGCAGCAGGCCTGTAGCCTATAACCTGACGCAGCAGGCCTGCACCCTATAACCCAATGCAGCAGGCCTGTAGCCTATAACCTGACGCAGCAGGCCTGTAGCCTAAACCTGATGCAGCAGGCCTGTAGCCTATAACCGAATGCAGCAGGCCTGTAGCCTATAACCCAATGCAGCAGGCCTGTAGCCTATAACCTGACGCAGCAGGCCTGTAGCCTATAACCTGATGCAGCAGGCCTGCAGCCTATAACCTGATGCAGCAGGCCTGTAGCCTATAACCCGATGCAGCAGGCCTGTAGGCCTATAACCCAATGCAGCAGGCCTGTAGCCTATAACCCGATGCAGCAGGCCTGTAGCCTATAACCCAATGCAGCAGGCCTGTAGGCCTATAACCTGACGCAGTAGGCCTGTAGCCTATAACCTCACGCAGCAGGCCAGTAGCCTATAACCTGATGCAGCAGGCCAGTAGCCTATAACCTGACGCAGCAGGCCTGTAGCCTATAACCCAATGCAGCAGGCCTGTAGCCTATAACCTGATGCAGCAGGCCTGTAGCCTATAACCCAATGCAGCAGGCCTGTAGCCTATAACCCAATGCAGCAGGCCTGTAGCCTATAACCTGACGCAGCAGGCCTGTAGCCTATAACCTGACGCAGCAGGCCTGTAGCCTATAACCTGATGCAGCAGGCCTGTAGCCTATAACCCAATGCGGCAGGCCTGTAGCCTATAACCTGACGCAGCAGGCCTGTAGCCTATAACCTGACGCAGCAGGCCTGTAGCCTATAACCTGACGCAGCAGGCCTGTAGCCTATAACCTGATGCAGCAGGCCTGTAGCCTATAACCCTATGCAGCAGGCCTGTAGCCTATAACCCAATGCGGCAGGCCTGTAGCCTATAACCTGACGCAGCAGGCCTGTAGCCTATAACCTGACGCAGCAGGCCTGTAGCCTATAACCCAATGCAGCAGGCCTGTAGCCTATAACCTGATGCAGCAGACCTGTAGCCTATAACCCAATGCAGCAGGCCTGTAGCCTATAACCTGATGCAGCAGGCCTGTAGCCTATAACCCAAGGCCTGCCTATAACCCAATGCAGGGCCTGTAGCCTATAACCTGATGCAGCAGGCCTGTAGCCTATAACCTGCAGCAGGCCTGTAGCCTATAACAGGCCTGTAGCCTATAACCTGATGCAGCAGGCCTGTAGCCTATAACCCAATGCAGCAGGCCTGTAGCCTATAACCCAATGCAGCAGGCCTGCAGCAGGCCTGTAGCCTATAACCTGACGCAGCAGGCCTGTAGCCCATAACCTGATGCAGCAGGCCTGTAGCCTATAACCTGACAGGCCTGTAGCAGCAGCAGGCTGTAGCCTATAACCTGATGCAGCAGGCCTGTAGCCTATAACCTGACGCAGCAGGCCTGTAGCCCATAACCTGATGCAGCAGGCCTGTAGCCTATAACCTGACGCAGCAGGCCTGTAGCCTATAACCTGACGCAGCAGGCCTGTAGCCTATAACCTGACGCAGCAGGCCTGTAGCCTATAACCTGATGCAGCAGGCCTGTAGCCTATAACCTCACATAGCAGGCCTGTAGCCTATAACCTGACGCAGCAGGCCTGTAGCCTATAACCTGATGCAGCAGGCCTGTAGCCTATAACCTGATGCAGCAGGCCTGTAGCCTATAACCTGATGCAGCAGGCCTGTAGCCTATAACCTGATGCAGCAGGCCTGTAGCCTATAACCTGACGCAGCAGGCCTGTACCCTATAACCCAATGCAGCAGGCCTGTAGGCCTATAACCCAATGCGGCAGGCCTAAAACCCAATCCCCAAAATATCCATAAGATCCCCAAAGTACCCAAAAGACCCCCAAACAGGTACCCAAAAGAACCCCAAACAGGTACCCGATAGAACCCCAAACAGGTGACCAATAGAACCACAAACAAGTACCCAATAGAACCCCAAACAGGTACCCAATAGAACCCCAAACAAGTACCCAATAGAACCCCAAACAGGTACCTAATAGAACCCCAAGCTGTTTTGCTGAAATCTGTGCAAATGGCACATGAATTGCTTTTCCTAAGATAACCCTTTACTTATCTGTAAGACATAGCGGTCACATGTAGAGGATGGAGCTCGGTTGTAAAAGCTCTTTGGTGAGATCAGCAAACATAAATTGCATTACCAGGTTTTGTTGGCACCCCCTAATCGACAACCTTTCTATTTTTCATAAGTGAGGGCTGCAACAGTTCAGCCATGAAGGATGGACCTGTCAATGGGCCCAATATAGTTTTATAAAAGAGTCTATTTTAAACATACCAATGCAAAGCTGACAACTTCAACCTTTCAAATCTAGATCCCAATGCGGACGGTTAGAATTATGATGTCTAAAGGAAAGGACTAAAACATCACACTAAGATGATATATTAGGACATGCTGGTAAAGTTCTTTCAAAATGTAGACAATTTCAGCTAATTGAACCCTGCAGATTGTCCTCAGACAACACAAAACAATACTAGGCAAACAGAATACCTTAGAAGTTGAAACTGTGTAATCTCCAAATCCTACCCAAGTCTATTTTTATCCTGAGTTAATTAAGCAATTAACATCCCATCATGCTTAGGGTCATGTATAAAAATGCCCAGCTGCCCATTATATTGTCTACCATGGCTAGAAGAAGAGATCTCAGAGACTTTGAAAGAGGGACCTTAAAGAAGCTTACAGTAAGAAGTTTAAAGGGTGTATATGCGTGTATATGTGCGTGTGTCAGTCACCAGATCTCAACCATATGGAACACTTATGGGAGATTCTGGAGTGGTCGCCAAGACAGTGTTTTCCACCACCATCAACAAAACACCAAACAATGGAATTTCTCGTGGAAGAATTATGTTGCATCCCTCCAATAGAGTTCCAGACAATTGTAGAATCTATACCAAGATGGATTGAAGCTGTTCTGGTGGCTTGTGGCCCAACGCCCTATTAAGACACTTTATGTTGGTGTTTCCTTTATATTGTCTACAGTATATATTAGCCTATTATCTACACTTTATCTGATATTATGGTCTCTCCTCCCTCTACTGGTCTAGAGCTATGGAATTCTGATGAGTACTCTTACTGAAAGACATATGTCGGTCTTAGTGTCCTCCTTTTAGGTCTAGAAGCGTCAAATCTGGGAGTTAATTAAAGCCTTTTGAGGGCTTATTTTATATAGCCAAATGTAGGTGGAAATCACAGGAGGCTGCAGAGGGGAGAACGGCTCATAATCATGTCGGGAACATAGTTGACCGAATATAAGTTTATTATTTACAGTCTGCATAATATCTTTGAAAGATTCCCTGTGGCTTAAATGTTGATCAATAAGGCTTGTTTCACTTCAGGTGCATTATCCATTGTCAATAATCGTTAACGCGCAGGATTCACCTGTAAAATACTGAGGTCAAGTGAGCCGACACTGGAAAAACGCAGTAAAGCCATTTGAACTTCAGTCTGCTTCTGAATTCAGGTGCATGAATACACAACATTTTAGAGTATTGCGTGTTTTCCCGGAGGGAACAGTAGGCACTCTCATGCTCAGATAAAGGTGATAGCTACAAATCATTCCAAGCAAACAGATTTATTCAATCTTCCACAATAGAAATTATACCAAATTGTTTATTTAAGTTTTGTGCCATATTTAAAAATGACTTTGATATCACAGGTTGTGTGAGGCAGCAGAGCCATATTAGAAGGAACTTTGAGGGCATATAACTCACGTTTTCCACAGACAAAATGTATTTATAAATATATAATGTGTACCATTAGTAGATCATTAATCCAGAGTGATGACTACTGCATACTATAAAATGCCCATATTATGCCAGTTTAAAGAGGTTTTGTGACGTGTTTTACTATCAGATCAATAATCAATTGTCATGAACATTTCAAAATATAACATGCCCATATTATGCCAGCTGCAAGATTAGAAAAATACTTATTTTATTATATTATAGTAAACTTTTGTCCTTCTTCAACAAGAAATTATTAAGTGTCCCACTTTGGTCTCAGGACAATTTGTGTTTGAAGAAAAGTCATTGATCCTGTGTTTATTTAGTGTTTGGTGTAGTAGAGTTCTGAAGCTATGTAGAATGTAATCAAGTTGGGAGTTAAGACAATGGGACGATTCTGGAAGGTGTTCTGGAAAGCATGTTTTCAGAAAGTGCCCATACTCACCCTACTTAAAAGGGAAAAATATCCTTCCCATATTCTGTCAATCGATCTACTGTTTCTTCTTTCTCTTGTGAATGTTAATACTGGTGTTATACATAGAATAATAGGCAATCATTTGGAAACGTGGAATTATATTATGTTTATAATAATTGACCACTATCTAAAGGATCAATGTATTTATACAGCTATATTTTATATTATATTAGACCACTGCTCCCGAGTGCCGCAGTGGTCTAAAACACTGCATCTCAGTGCAAGAGGAGTCACTGCAGTACCTGGTTTGAATCCAGGCTGCATCACATCTGGCCGTGATTGGGAGTCCCATAGGGAGGCGCACAATTGGCCCAGAGTCATCGGGGGTTTGGACGGGGTAGGCCGTCATTGTAAATAAGAATTTGTTCTTAACTGACATGCCTAGTTAAATCAAATTTATAAAAAATGTCATTACTGTGCTGATTATGTATTATGTATTATTATAATGTATGCTTGTATTATATTATTCAAGAATATAACACAAGAGCTTTGTGCAATAGTTAAGAGAAATCAATCAATAAATTTAAAAAAATTTACAGTCTGGATTATACCCAGATTGATTATGAAATTACACTTAAATAAAATGTACATTTATTTATTTCTGCAATAATACACTAACATATAAATAAAGGCATAATAACATAAGAAGCCATTTGAAACCCACGTGTAGTTTTCACCTCCACCATTCCTACTGTACAGCACCACATGGTTGGACGTTTTTCAAGCTATAACATATACAATTTCCTGAAATGAATTACAATTATTTATTTTTCTAAACAAACACCAGGCTACAGAGAATTAGTGTATGTGTTGGTACCCTCTTCTCTTTGACATAGGGGTTATCAATGTCGACTGAAATATGACTACTTTATTTATTTTTTTAAATATAAAGAATTGATAGACCAAGAAAAAGGTAGTTCTTTACAGTGGCGCAACTTTGGTTTTAGAACAGCCTACCTGCCTGCTCGAAGGCATTTGCATGGTCCTAAAGCACACCGGGCCCTTTCTGAACGTAATTTATGATTTATTTCATCCATTCTGAACGTTAATGCATAATTTATGCTTAATTTCAACGATTAAAAAAATGATGGCCTTCCCATGCTAATGTAAATAAATGTATGTCTATTGTAAGAACTACACATTTTTAAACCTTATATCACATTTTCTGTAAAATAGTAAATTAGTAAAATACTTCATTTTCTAAGTGATTCATCTACTCCATACTTTCAGGTCCTGCAGAACCCTTCCAAACCAAAAACCATTGGCTATAACATTTGGCGGTCCCTATGGCAGTATCCTTTGAAGAACCCTTTCGGGTTCTATGTAGAACTCTTTCCACAGAGGGTTCTACATGGAACCCAAAAGCATTTTACCTGGACCTAGAGCCCTTTTCCTAGAAGTGTAGCCTAGGTTACTGATACAGTCAAGTAGCCTTCCTTTTATCCTGTTGAATCTAGGGGGCACAATTTTCATTTTTGGAAAAATAACGTTCCCAAAGTAAACGGGCTATTTTGTCAGGACAAGATGCTAGAATATGCATATAATTGACAGCTTAGGATAGAAAACACTCTAAAGTTTCCAAAACTGTAAAAATATTGTCTGTGAGTATAACAGAACTGATTTGCAGGCGAAAGCCTGAGAGAAATCCAATCAGGAAGGGACTCTTATTTAGAAAGCTCTGCGTTCCTATGCGTCCCTATTGAGCAGTGAATGAGATATCAACCAGATTCCCTTTTCTATGGCTTCCCTAATGTTTCTAGTGTCACAATACATAGTTTCAGGATTTTATTTTGAAAAATGAGCCTGAAAGTCAACATTGCGTCAGTGGTCAGCTGGAGGCTCTCAGAGTGTTTTGTGCGTAAAAGACAAATGCGGCCATTGTTTCTCTCTTTCCTACTAGGAAGCCACCTGTCCCGGTTGATATATTTTCGAATAGATGTTTGAGAAACACCTTGAGGATTGATTATAAACAACGTTTGCCATGTTTCAATATTATGGAGCTAATTTTGAATATTTTTGGGCGTTGTCGTGACCGCAATTTCCGGTCGAATTCTCAGCCAAACGTGAAGAACTAACGGAGTTATTTTGGCTACAAAAATAATATTTTTGGAAAAAAGGAACATTTGCTATCTAACTGGGAGTCTCGTGAGTGAAAACATCCGAAGTTCATCAAAGGTAAACGATTTAATTTGATTGTTTTTCTGATTTTCATGACCAGGTTGCCTGCTGCTAGCTAGGCATAATGCTATGCTAGGCTATCGATAAATACTTGTCTTGTTTTGGCTGTAAAGCATGATTAAGAAAAGGCTAAGCTGTGTTTCAATATATTTCACTTGTGATTTCATGAATATGAATATTTTCTAGTAATATATTTTTGTCCGTTGCGTAATGCTAATTAGTGTCAGTTGATGACAATTCTCCCGGATCCGGGATGGGTCGTTCCAAGAGGAGTGAAAATGATCAACTTTCACAGGATGAGAGAAAGAAAAAGGACAAGATGTCAAGCAGAGGTAACTGATAGTTTTACATTGTCTCCAAGTCATGGATCCAAGTGTCCACTGTGATTTAACATGTACATTATGGCCATGGTCTCTCTTGTGAACAGAGTAAGCCTCAGCCAGAGAACTTGTTTGAACCAGAGGCTGGAACACCTGGCAGGCCAGAAGAGGATTATCAGCAAGCTGAAGGCTGGATTTGCTGCCAAGTCTCAGCGGCTGATACGGCCCCCTACAGAGAAAGAGAAGCTGGCTGACAGCAAGGACAGCCAGAAGCTACTCTTGAAAACTGTGGCAGCTCAGAACAATATCAAACATTTTAAGGCTGAAGTAGTAACTGTGGTCTGGAAGTCCCCAGTGGCGTAGTGGTCTAAGGCACTGCATCTCAGTGCTAGAGGCGTCACTACAGACACCCTGGTTGGAGTCCAGGCTGTATCCCAACCGGCTGTGATTGGGAGGCCCATAAGGCGGAACACAATTGGCCCAGCGTCGTCCGGGTTTGGCTGGTGTAGGCCGTCATTGTAAATAAGAATTTGTTCTTAACTGACTTGCCTAGTTAAATACAGGCTTTAAAAAATCCATCACTGTTCAATGGACCACAAGGAAGGTAAATCAGTCATATGTGTGTAAAGTATCTAGAACAGTGTGGTA
The DNA here is from genome assembly GCF_034236695.1 of Oncorhynchus nerka. Classification (NCBI taxonomy): domain Eukaryota; kingdom Metazoa; phylum Chordata; class Actinopteri; order Salmoniformes; family Salmonidae; genus Oncorhynchus; species Oncorhynchus nerka. Next base: position 88,823,587 of record NC_088419.1, on the reverse strand, counting down.
TAAAGTTGTTGCACCTTAAAACAGTCCAGCAGTATTTGGGTGCGCAGTAGGACAGAGATATAGTGTATTTTGGTGAGTAGTAGGACAGAGATATAGTGTATTTTGGTGAGTAGTAGGACAGAGATATAGTGTATTTTGTTGAGCAGTAGGACAGAGATATAGTGTATTTTGGTGAGTAGTAGGACAGAGATATAGTGTATTTTGTTGAGCAGTAGGACAGAGATATAGTGTATTCTGGTGAGCAGTAGGACAGAGATATAGTGTATTCTGGTGAGCAGTAGGACAGAGATATAGTGAATTTTGGTGAGCAGTAGGACAGAGATATAGTGTATATTGGTGAACAGTAGGACAGAGATATAGTATTTCTGGTCTTAAAAAAAATAAAAACATATCCCAATGCCCCAGGGCTGACACTGCCCTCTGTAGGGTGCCGTCTTTCGGATTGGACGTTAAAGGGGTGTCCTGACTCTCTGAGGTCATTAAAGATCCCATGGCACTTATCGAAAGAGTAGGGTTATTAACCCTGGTGTCCTGGCTAAATTCCCAATCTGGCCCTCAAACCATCATGGTCACCTAATAATCCCCAGTTTACAATTGGTTCATTCATCCCCCTCCTCTCCCCTGTAACTATTCCCCAGGTCATTGCTGTAAATGAGAACTTGTTCTCAGTCAACTTACCTGGTAAAAAATAATGGAAAAATGAAAAAAGTCCTTTCTAACTCAATTTGATATCCTGGATTTATGGTAGTGGGTAAAGATGCTGCTCAATGGGGGATCAATACTAACATTATACACCTCTGCTTCATGTGGTGTTGCTGCTTCAGGACCTTTATGAAGAGGACTCAGCTAAGGAGATGCAGGCACAGTCTACCTCCTCTATCCTTGAGGACCAGCAGGAAGAGTTCTCTTTCTGTGTTGTCAGCTGCCCAGCAAAGGGTTACCTGTCATCAGCATCTGGCTCCAAGGAGCATTCCTCTGAGACGAGGTGCCATACCCCCAAAGTATTTAATGCAATTCCATATTGCATTCTGTCTCTGCTGTTTATTCAGTTAATCCTGTACTCGACTGAACTACTATTGAGTGAACTGGTCACAGTAATTCTGCTGTTCTCTGGGTGAGTTAATATGTTGCGGAAAGAGGATGGCTACACTTAAAAATATATATTGTGTTACAGGTGCCTGTGTGCCCTGAGGTCCTCAGTGATGATAGGAGGGATTCAGAGCTGGTCTCACAGAGAGGCTATAGTAAGTGCGAGCGCAGCCAAAGCTTCTCTTCAGGCTTCGCTAGCTGAGGAGCAGTGGAAGCAACGTCAAGCTCCAGCTGGCAGCCAATAAAATGGCCTCAGCTTTCGAGGCAGAGAAGACTCACAGTTCCAACATGCACAACATCCTACTGGCATTGAAGGCCTTGCAGGAGCAGAAAGCAGCGAAGGAAGCTTCCCTGGATTCCCTGCTCCTTAAAGCCGACCAACAGGACTCTGAGCTGTTGGAGGAGGAGAGCCAGCACCTCCAGTCTGCCCTTCAGGCTTCCCTCTCTCAGCAGCAAACACCACTAGAGGAGTGTGCTATTCTGGCCGCGGAGAGGCACACCAGCATTAAGGAGCTGCAGAAGCTGAAGCTGTGGATAGACAGAAAGCATGATGCGCCCGGCTGGAAGCGAGCCTCCAGAGATAGAGAGAATACAGAGAAACTCCAGAAAGAGTCTCCAGAGAGACAATCAACAGCTCCATGAGCACACTCTGGCCTTGGAGAAGTTCCTCCCTCCAGGCTGAATGCAGCTGCTATGAGAGTCTGGCTATGGAGAGCCAGACCACAGTCATAGAGCTACAGGAGTTAAAGGACAAACACTGGGCACTGGAGAACGAACACCAATAACTCTTCTCTGAGTTCCACACCTTGTCAGCCGAACACCAGGAGCTGATCCCAAAGATCCAAGACCTCCAGATCAAGCTCCAGGATACAGCTGGTGAGTTCAAGACCATTGATAGGGAACAAAACGTCATCCTATCTCAGCTTCAGGTCTCACTGAAGGATAAAGGCTCCAGCTTGAAGTTTCAGCTTCAAGCGAACCAACTCAAATCCCAGAGGAGCAGACCAGGAACACAAAGCTCCAGAATGACCTTGATTCTCCCTTCACTGAACAGCTGGAGACCAGAGCTGTCTGCTCAGAGCTGGAGCAGGCTGTGGCCAAGGAACTGGCTGAGTCAAAAAAAACTACCAGACCGGTTGAGGGACTTTAACCAGCAGCTTCATGAGCAAACTCTGGCCTGAAGATGAGCAAGATTGATCAGGAGATCAGTTTCTCACAAGATGCTGAACGCACACGCTCACACGCTCAGAGATTGTGTCATCTGTGGACCTGTTGGGGCGGTATGCGAATTGGAGTGGGTAAAGAGGGTCTGGGATGATGGTATCGTGAGCTATGACCAGCCTTTCAAAGCATTTCATGGCTAAAGATGTGAGTACTATGTGGCGATAGTCATTTAGACCGGTTCCCTTGGCGTTCCTAGGCACAGGGACTATGTTGGTCTGCTTGAAACATGTAGGTATTACAGACTGGGTCAGGGAGAGGAACATGTCAGTGAAGACACTTGCCAGCTGGTGAGCGCAAGCTCTCAGTACACGTCCTGGTAATCTGTCTGGCCCTGCGGCCTTGTGAATACTAACCTGTTATAAGGACTTACTCACATCGGCTACGGAGAGCATGATCACACAGTTGTCCGGAACAGCTGGTATTCAGTGTTGCTAGCCTTGAAGTGAGCAAAGAAGGTATTTCGCTCGTCTGGTAGGCTCGCGTCACTGGACTACTCACGGCAGGGTTTCCCTTTGTAATCCGTGATAGTTTGCAAACACCTGCCACATCCGACGATCGTACAAGCTGGTGTAGTAGAATTCAATCTCAGTCCTGTATTGACATTTTTCCTGTTTGATGGTGGTCGGATGATGTAGCGAGATTTCTTATAAGCGTCCGGATTAGTGTCCCGCACCTTAAAAGCGTTAGTTCTAGCCTTTAGCTCAGTGAGGATGTTGCCTGTAATCCATCGCTTCTGGTTGGGATATGTACAGTCGTGGCCAAAAGTTTTGAGAATGACACAAATATACATTTTCACAAAGTCTGCAGCCTCAGTTTGTATGATGGCAATTTGCATATACTCCAGAATGTTATGAAGAGTGATCAGATGAATTGCAATTAATTGCAAAGTCCCTCTTTGCCATGCAAATGAACTGAATCCCCCCAAAACATTTCCACTGCATTTCAGCCCTACCACAAAAGGACCAACTGACATCATGTCAGTGATTCTCTCATTAACACAGGTGTGAGTGTTTACAAGGACAAGGCTGGAGATCACTCTGTCATGCTGATTGAGTTCGAATAACAGACTGGAAGCTTCAAAAGGAGGGTGGTACTTGGAATCATTGTTCGTCCTCTGTCAACCATGGAGGTTTTCTGCAAGGAAACATGTGCTGTCATCATTGCTTTGCACAAAAAGGGCTTCACGGGCAAGGATATTGCTGCCAGTAAGATAGCACCGAAATCAACCATTTATCGGATCATCAAGAACTTCAAGGAGAGCGGTTCAATTGTTGTGAAGAAGGCTTCCTGGCGCCCAAAGCGCCAGGACCGTCTCTTAATGTTGATTCAGCTGCGGGATTGTGACACCACCAGTACAGAGCTTGCTCAGGAATGGCAGCAGGCAGTTGTGAGTCCATCTGCACGCACAGTGAGGCGAAGACTTTTGGAGGATGGCCTGGTGTCAAGAAGGGCAGCAAAGAAGCCACTTCTCTTCAGGAAAAACATCAGGGACAGACTGACATTCTGCAAAAGGTACAGAGATTGGACTGCTGAGGACTGGGGTAAAGTCATTTTCTCTGATGAATCCCCTTTCTAATTGTTTGGGGCATCGGGAAAAAAGCTTGTCCGGAGAAGACAAGGTGAGCGCTACCATCAGTCCAGTGTCATGCCAACAGTAAAGTATCCTGAGACCATTCATGTGTGGTGTTGCTTCTCAGCCAAGGGAATGGGCTCACTCACAATTTTGCCTAAGAACACAACCATGAATAAAGAATGAACATCCTCTGAGAGCAACTTCCCCCAACCATCCAGGAACAGTTTGGTGACCAACAATGCATTTTCCAGCATGATGGAGCACCTTGCCACAAAGTGATAACTAAGTGGCTCGGGGAACAAAACATCAATATTTTGGGTCCATGGCCAGGAAACTCCCCAGACCTTAATCCCATTGAGAATTTGTGGACAATCCTCAAGATGCGGGTGGACAATCAAAAACCCACAAATTCTGACAAACTCCAAGCATTGATTATGCAAGAATAGGCTGCCATCAGTCAGGATGTGGCCCAGAAGTTAATTGACAGCATGCCAGGGCGGATTGCAGAGGTCTTGAAAAAGAAGGGTCAACACTGCAAGTATTGACTCTTTGTCTCAACTTCATGTAATTGTCAATAAAAGCAAACGACACTTATAAAATGCGTGTCATTATACTTCAGTATTCCATAGTAACATCTGACAAAAATATATAAAGACACTGAAGCAGAAAACTTTGTGGAAATTAATATTTGTGTCATTCTCAAAACTTTTGGCCACGACTGTACACAGCTACCTCTTCAAATACAATCTGAAGGTAATCTGAAGCCTACTGTAGCATTTGAAGACTTCCTGTCAGACAGGAACTGACTAAATACTCACTTGGACGTCTTGCGCTGCGGGTTGTAGATCTTGTAGAGAAAGAAGAGGAGAGCCAGAGACGTCAGGATCATGAGGAACACAAGGAACCCAATCACAGCTTTGTCATTGTCTGAAAACAGATGAGAAGAGTGGTAAAGGGACATTTACTCAACAATGTAATAGCAACACTGAATGATGTTTAGCCTACCATGAATGGAGGGAGGAGGAGGGATAAATGGCTACTTGTTCATACTGTTCATCAAAGTAATATTATTTTGTTAATTGGAGTCAGAGAAAGGTAATATTCATACAAAGTGTATCATTTCAATCAGTCCGACTTGAGTATATTTATTGCAGGCTTCTGCATAAGATTCTGGAAATGTAACACTACTTACAGCGAGTAGTAATGTGTGTTTCTATTGGTTTACTATTGTATTTCCCATTGTATGTAATGATCTGAAAAAAGAAGACGTTCATGTATGATCCTTCCATCACAATAGTTCCTGGTCCCCACAAACCCACTGGGTTAACAGGAACGCACAATAATCAAGCCAATACTCTCGTTAATGATCATCATGACTATGTGAACACATTACCTGAGAGACATACTGGTGAAACACCATTTCTACATCTTCTGTTTAACTCATCTACATACAGTACATAGAGCATTTCATTCAGCAGTGTCTAATGCCACGATATATTACAGCATAGTCAATACATTAGGTTTTACTGTATGAATGTTGAATAACGTACCTTAACTGTGTAGTCTGTTAAATAGCCGAGGTCCGCAAATGTAAAATTGCATCTTGTATGGTTTTGTTGTTTTGTCTCAGACCCAGTGATCGTTGCAATGTACCACTTCTCTTTTCCCTTCCACTGAACTGGCTTTAATTCCTCACATATAATGGTAAAAGCATTGTTCTGAGTATAAGTCACACTCGTTTTCCCCCCCACCTCATCAGGTACTGTCAAACACAAACATAGGCAACAGATTACATTATGGTCATCCTGTTCACAGATCCCAACAGATGTGAAGCAGTTATTTCATATAGGCCTGTTCTTCCACTTCATATTCTATGATCATTTACTACGGTTCAGAAACATTTTTACTCAGCACCCTTCACTTCAACATCTGCATCGTGTAAAGATTGCTGCAGTATGTTAAAAATCATCATATTACTATATATTGTGAATGAAATGATATATGCAACGTATGTCACACTTACCTCCAGGTGCAGTTAGGATTGTCTCAGACACTTTTTTGAGTGTATCGTAGCTCATGTCTTTGTACCTTGGCTCAATTGAACAGATATAATTTGTGAACGGCTGCAATTTATTAAAATCATCATGTAATTCATCCGTGGTGTAACAATCTGAAAAATGGATGAAAAAGGAGTCAAAGCTTGATCTGAAATTCTTATCAATTAGTTGTTTGTTTTAAATATATATATAAATGATCTCATCTCCCACCTGAGGCAACTGCTTGTTCGACAAGCTGCCAGGGACATACAATTGTAAAGGCAACCACATCTTTAGGAAAACATACATACCTGTGTTTTCCATAGGGACTTATCATTAAAATAAGGTTAATTTGTTTGGTGGGTAAAATAATTACTTAACATGTAGCTTACCTTTAACTTTAACAGTCTCAATTCTACAGGAAACGCAGGAGTGAAATAGCTGAGTATTTCTGGGGCAGTTAATGCTGTGATTGGTCCATTTAAGGCTTATGGAGGTGTTTGTGTTTGTAGACCTTTGGGTAATGTCCACTTCTACGGAGTGAAATATAAGAATAATATGATCATAGTGATACTGAAATAAATGCATGTTATGTCTTGTTATAGGCTATTGTCAGTATTCAAATGTTTAAGTCGAGGGAGAGTTTATCTTAAAGTATAATAACTTACTACACTTGATTTCAACGTCAATGGACTTGGTATTGATGACTTTACTGTTGTGAGTAATCTTTCCACTACAGTTGTATTTCTGAAAGGGTTCCAAATCAGTCAAGTTGATAGACCCGCTGTTTCCTGGGACAAAAACAAGAATATTAGTGATTTCTTCTTTTGAAAAAATAAATTGTTATCATATGTAAATTCAATATGAAATGTGGAAACATTATTTTTACCTTCACAGGTGTAATGAATGTCCTAGTTGCTCCTACCCTCTACTTTTTTGAACATTTTGTTAAAAATCGCGGAATATAGTACGTTCATATGGTTAGAATGTGTGTATAGGAAACCCTCGGACGTTTTTAAAACTGGTTAAATCACGACTGTGGCTATTACATAACGTGCGTTACATCGGAAAGCGCAGGAAAACCTGATCACAGAAAATGGAAATAAATATCCATGCGCCACGTCCAGCAATTGTTAACAGTGAGCCGAATTAGATAAGACCGAGCATTCAACTCCCACAGCATCTCCATGCAGTCGAGTATCTTGTGAATTTAATCCTCTTTGATTCTTGGTTGAACCGAAAGAGGGGCACGACGTACCTCCGGTCTCCGCCCAGATCATTCCGGAAGAGCTCTCTCCTGAAATTTTTTCCAAGACGACAGCTAATGATATGTACATCGCCTACGGATGATTTTTATCGCTTATTAACGTTTACTAATACCTAAAGTAGCTTTACAAACGTATTTCGAAGTGTTTTGTGAAAGTTTATCGTCTACTTTTTGAATTTTAAAAAATGACGTTACGTTGTGAAATCGCTGTTTTTTTCGTTTATCACACAGTCTACATATAACGATATCTTGGCTTTATATGGCCCGATTTAATCGAAATAAAGACCCAATAGTGTTTATGGGACATCTAGGAGTGCCAACAAAGAAGATGGTGAAAGGTAATGACTGTTTTCTATTTTATTGTGCGGTTTGTGTAACGCCGAAATGCTAATTATTTTGTTATGTCCCCTGCTGTGCTTTTCTGTTGTAGTGTATTGGTGCATGCTATCAGATAATAGCTTCTCATGCTGTAGCCGAAAAGCATTTTAAAAATCTGACTTGTTGCCTGGATTCACAACGAGTGTAGCTTTAATTTGATACCCTGCATGTGTATTTTAATGAACTTTTGAGTTTTAACTAATACTATTAGCATTTAGCGTAGCGCATTTGCATTTCCAGAGCTCTAGTTGGGACGCAAGCGTCCCATGTAGAGGTAAGAGGTTAATTGGAGTCAGAGAAAGGTAATATTCATACAAAGTGTATCATTTCAATCAGTCTGACTTGAGTATATTTATTGCAGGCTTCTGCATAAGATTCTTTGGACACTGTGTTAACAACCCTCCAGGCAAGCTTCAATGCCATTACAACTCTCCTTCCGTGGCCTCCAATTGCTCTTAAATACAAGTAAAACTAAATGCATACTCTTCAACCGATCGCTGCCTGCACCTGCCCGCCTGTCCAACATCACTACTCTGGACGGCTAACATCTGAAGATGTCGTTCCCATAGCAACGATAAAAACATTCCCTAACCAGAAACCGTGGATTGATGGCAGCATTCGCGTGAAACTGAAAGCGCGAACCACTGCTTTTAATCAGGGCAAGGTGTCTGGCAACATGACCGAATACAAACAGTGCAGCTATTCCCTCCGCAAGGCTATTAAACAAGCTAAGCGTCAGTACAGAGACAAAGTAGAATCTCAATTCAACGGCTCAGACACAAGAGGCATGTGGCAGGGTCTACAGTCAATCACGGACTACAAGAAGAAACCCAGCCTAGTCACGGACCAGGATGTCTTGCTCCCAGGCAGACTAAATAACTTTTTTGCCCGCTTTGAGGACAATACAGTGCCACTGACACGGCCTGCAATGAAAACATGCGGTCTCTCCTTCACTGCAGCCGAGGTGAGTAAGACATTTAAACGTGTTAACCCTCGCAAGGCTGCAGGCCCAGACGGCATCCCCAGCTGCGCCCTCAGAGCATGCGCAGACCAGCTGGCCGGTGTGTTTACGGACATATTCAATCAATCCCTATACCAGTCTGCTGTTCCCACATGCTTCAAGAGGGCCACCATTGTTCCTGTTCCCAAGAAAGCTAAGGTAACTGAGCTAAACGACTACCTCACTCACTTCCGTCATCATCAAGTGCTTTGAGAGACTAGTCAAGGACCATATCACCTCCACCCTACCTGACACCCTAGACCCACTCCAATTTGCTTACCGCCCAAATAGGTCCACAGACGATGCAATCTCAACCACACTGCACACTGCCCTAACCCACCTGGACAAGAGGAATACCTATGTGAGAATGCTGTTCATCGACTACAGCTCGGCATTCAACACCATAGTACCCTCCAAGCTCGTCATCAAGCTCGAGACCCTGGGTCTCGACCCCGCCCTGTGCAACTGGGTTCTGGACTTCCTGACGGGCCGCCCCCAGGTGGTGAGGGTAGGCAACAACATCTCCTCCCCGCTGATCCTCAACACGGGGGCCCCACAAGGGTGCGTTCTGAGCCCTCTCCTGTACTCCCTGTTCACCCACGACTGCGTGGCCATGCACGCCTCCAACTCAATCATCAAGTTTGCGGACGACACAACAGTGGTAGGCTTGATTACCAACAACGACGAGACGGCCTACAGGGAGGAGGTGAGGGCCCTCGGAGTGTGGTGTCAGGAAAATAACCTCACACTCAACGTCAACAAAACTAAGGAGATGATTGTGGACTTCAGGAAACAGCAGAGAGGAACACCCCCTATCCACATCGATGGAACAGTAGTGGAGAGGGTAGCAAGTTTTAAGTTCCTCGGCATACACATCACAGACAAACTGAATTGGTCCACTCACACTGACAGCGTCGTGAAGAAGGCGCAGCAGCGCCTCTTCAACCTCAGGAGGCTGAAGAAATTCGGCTTGTCACCAAAAGCACTCACAAACTTCTACAGATGCACAATCGAGAGCATCCTGGCGGGCTGTATCGCCGCCTGGTACGGCAACTGCTCCGCCCTCAACCGTAAGGCTCTCCAGAGGGTAGTGAGGTCTGCACAACGCATCACCGGGGGCAAACCACCTGCCCTCCAGGACACCTACACCACCCGATGTTACAGGAAGGCCATAAAGATCATCAAGGACATCAACCACCCGAACCACTGCCTGTTCACCCCGCTATCATCCAGAAGGCGAGGTCAGTACAGGTGCATCAAAGCTGGGACCGAGAGACTGAAAAACAGCTTCTATCTCAAGGCCATCAGACTGTTAAACAGCCACCACTAACATTGAGTGGCTGCTGCCAACACACCGTCATTGACACTGACCCAACTCCAGCCACTTTAATAATGGGAATTGATGGGAAATGATGTAAATATATCACTAGCCACTTTAAACAATGCTACCTTATATAATGTTACTTACCCTACATTATTCATCTCATATGCATACGTATATACTGTACTCTACATCATCGACTGCATCCTTATGTAATACATGTATCACTAGCCACTTTAACTATGCCACTTTGTTTACTTTGTCTACATACTCATCTCATATGTATATACTGTACTCGATACCATCTACTGTATGCTGCTCTGTACCATCACTCATTCATATATCCTTATGTACATATTCTTTATCCCCTTACACTGTGTATAAGACAGTAGTTTTGGAATTGTTAGTTAGATTACTTGTTGGTTATCACTGCATTGTCGGAACTAGAAGCACAAGCATTTCGCTACACTCGCATTAACATCTGCTAACCATGTGTATGTGACAAATAAAATTTGATTTGATTTGACTTAGAATACGTGGACAACTACAAATACCTAGGTGTCTGGTTAGACTGTAAACTCTCCTTCCAGACCCACATCAAACATCTCCAATCCAAAGTTAAATCTAGAATTGGCCTCCTATTTCGCAACAAAGCATCCTTCACTCATGCTGCCAAACATACCCTTGTAAAACTGACCATCCTACCAATCTTCGACTTCGGCGATGTCATTTACAAAATTGACCACTTCTCTTTTCCCTTCCACTGAACTGGCTTTAATTCCTCACATGTAATGGTAAAAGCATTGTTCTGAGTATAAGTCACACTTGTTCTTTTCCCCACCTCATCAGGTACTGTCAAACACAAACATAGGCAACAGATTACATTATGGTCATCCTGTTCACAGATCCCAACAGATGTGAAGCAGTTATTTCATATAGGCCTGTTGTAAAACTGCATTCTTCCACTCAATATTCTATGATCATTTACTACGGTTCAGAAATGTTTTACTCAGCACCCTTCACTTCAACATCTGCATCGTGTAAAGATTGCTGCAGTATGTTAAAAATCATCATATTGCTATATATTGTGAATGAAATGATAAGAATCCACGAGAACAACATTCCATTACAACATCACAACATTCCATTACAACATCACAACATTCCATTACAACATCACAACAGTAGGAGAAACATGATCTACTATCAATGGACACAACACAGCATCCCATGGAGGAGAGGCCAACCTGTGGGGATAGCTGTAGTGGAAGTCAGGGTGCTTGCAGGTGAGGTTTGGTTTTGGATGGGTGGAGTGCTTGTAGGCAAAGATGGAGAGGTCGAGTTGTTTGTAGGCAAAGCCTGGGTTTGAGAGGTGGAGGTGTTTGTAGGAAAGGCTTGGGTTTGGTTGAGGGTGCTTGCAGGGTCAGATGTCTGGGTTTGGTTGAGGGTGCTTGCAGGGTCAGATGTCTGGGTTTGGTTGAGGGTGCTTGCAGGGTCAGATGTCTGGGTTTGGTTGAGGGTGCTTGCAGGGTAAGAAGTGCTTGTGCTCGAGTCGCCAGTTGCTATAAAATAGAGAACGACACACTTTTTATGTGAGACAGAAACAACACATTTTACAGCATTAACAACAAATTTTACAGCATTGGTAGTGGTCGTCGTGGTGATGGTGGTGGTGTTTGGAAGTAAAGGGCCTGATACAAATCATCTCAGTTAGAGAGAGAAATCACAATAAATAACAAAATAAATGTAAAAATGATGTGATCAGCTCCTGGTAATGGAGCTGATCAACAGATCCAGCATGACTCTATGAGAGATTCTGCTTTGCAGGTTTACCTGTGGAGTCGTTTGCATTCTTGGTGGATTGTGTGGGTGAAGGAGTGGAGATGTTGCTTTTGTCTGTGGATAAAAGTGACAGAGTGAGTGCTGCAAGTTTCTTTTGAGGAGAGTTGAGGCAGGAGAGAAGTGGATAGTTGGTTGGTTGGTTGGTTGACTGATGGAGGCTCAAAACTACAAAGCTCTTGTTCTTATTCTGAACTTACCAAACCATGTTTCGTCCGTGACATAGACAGTGTGTTCAAAATCACCACAACTGACATTTCACAACTAACACTCTGAGTTCACTTTAGAGAGAGAGAGAGAGAAATCAAACATATCACTGATGTAAACGGAGGTCGCCTACACCCGGACACTCCAGTGTAGTATTTACCTTGTTCATTTATGGGTGGAGGAGTGGTTGAGATGGATGCTGTCTGAGAGTTTAAAGGTGTGATGGGAATGCTTGGGGGTTTGTTGGTGATGGCTACTGTTCCTGGTGGGGGTATTGTTGCTGTGGAGCCTTGGATGAGAGAGTGAGAGTGAGAGGCTGACATGAAGATTTTACCCCATAGAGCTAAATGAAGAAGCATAGGATCTCTATGGGGTTGACCAACTTTGGAGCTGGACACATTGTTGCTGCCTCTGGGCATTAATGTGAATAGCATCTGCAATCATGCAACGGTCACCTTCAGATGTAGACAAATCATGACTGATTCTGGGGGATAAAGACATGAATTAGAGAATAATTTTAAGACCAACTGACCTCCTGAAGTTGTATACCTGTCACCTGAAAAATATTCCTCATTATTTTCCGGACAGTTTTAGTCCGGTGTATTTTGGACGGGTGCCCTAGTGTTGGCATGTCCATGTCTCATGACATGACTTCAGAAAGTTCACACCCCTTGATTTGTTCCACATTTTATTGTGTTACAGCCTGAATTTAAAATGAATTCAATTGAGATTTTTAGTCAGTGGTCTACACACAATACCCCATAATGTCAAAGTGGAATATATCATTTTTGTTTTACAAATTAATAAAAAATGAAACGTTTCAAATGTCTTTACTCAATGAGTATTTAACCGCTTTGTTATGGCAAGCCTAAATATATTCAGGAGTAAACATGTGTTAAACAAATCACATAATAAGTTGCATGGACTGTACAATAATAGTGTTTAACATGACTTTTAAATGACATCCTCATCTCTGTACCCCACACATACAATTATCTGCAAGGTCCCTCAGTTGAACAGTGAATTTCAAACACAGATTCAACCACAAAGACCAGGGAGGTTTTCCAATGCCTCACAAAGAAGGGCACCTATTGGTAAATGCATTTTAAAAAAGCAGACATTGAATATCCCTTTGAGCATGGAGAAGTTATGAATTACACTTTGGATGGTGTATCAATACACACAGTCAATACAAATATAGTTGTCAGAGAGGAAGGTGACCGCTCAGGGATTTCACCATGTGGCCAATGGTGTCTTTAAAAAACTTTGTTTAATGATGAGATGGGAGAAAACTGAGGATGAATCAACAACGTAGTAGTTCACAATACTAACCTAAATGTGAAAAGAAGAAAGCCTATACAGAATACAAATATTCCAAAGCATGCTCCGGTTTGCAACAAGGTACTAAAGTAATACTGCTAAAAATGTGGCAAAAAAATGTACTTTATGTCCTGAATACAAAGTGTTATGTTTGGGGAAAATCCAATACAACACATCACTGAGTATGATCATGTTAAACGCTATTATTGCACAGAGTGATTCCATGCAACTTATTAAGCAAATGTTTACTCCTGAACTTATTTAGGCTTGCCATAACAAATGGGTTGACTACTTATTGACTGAGGACATTTCTGCGTTTCATTTTTTATTCATTTGTAAAAATGTCAAAAAACATAATTCCACATTATGGGGTATTGTGTGTGAATACTTTCTAAAGGCACTATATATATATATATATATATATATATATATATATACAGTGCATTTGGAAAGTATTCTGACCCCTTGACTTTTTCCACATTGTGTTACATTACAGCATTATAGAATTGATCAAATTGCTTTTTTCCTTCATCAATCTACACAACATATCCCCATAATGACAAAGCAAAAACAGGTTTTTGCAAATGTATAAAAAATTAAATAAACAGACATACTTTATTTACATCAGTATTCATACCCTTTGATATGAGACTCCAAATTGAGCTCAGGCACATCCTGTTTCTATTAATCATGCTTTAGATGTATCTACAACTTGATTGGAGTCCACCTGTGGTAAATTCAATTGATTGGACATGATTTGGAAAGGCACACACCTGTCTATATAAGGTCCCACAGCTGACAGTACATGTCAGAGAAAAACCAAGCCATGAGGTCGAAGGAATTGTCCGTAGAGCATATAATAATTGATATAGTAATGGATATAATAATTGATATAGTAATGGATATGGTAATGGATATAGTAATGGATAGAATAATTTATATAGTAATGGATATAATCATTGATATAGTAATGGAAATGGTCATGGATATAATAATGGATCTGGTAATGGTTATAGTAATGGATATAGTAATGGAATGGTAATAGGTATAGTAAAGGATATAATAATGGATATAATAATGGATACAGTAATGGATATAGTAATGATAGAATAATGGATATGGTAATGGATACATTTATTGTTATAGTAATGGATATAGTAAAGGATGTAGTAATGGATAGGGTAATGGATAGGGTAATGGGTATAGTAAAGGATATAATAATGGATATAGTAATTGATATAGTAATGGATACAGTAATGGAAATAGTAATGATATAATAATGGATATAATAATGGATATAGTAATGGATATGGTAATGGTTATAGTAAATTATATAATAATGGATATAGTAATGGATATGGTAATTGATATAGTAATGGATATAGTAATGGATATAGTCATGGATATGGTAATGGATATAGTAATGGATATAATAATGGATAAAGTAATGGATACAATAACTGATATGGTAATGGATATAGTAATGGATAGAGTAATGGATGTAGTAATCTATACAATAACGGATATAGTAATGATATAATAATTGATATAGTAATGGATTTAGTAATGGATATAATAATTGATATGGTAATGGATATAGTAATGGATATGGTAATGTAATATATAAAGTAATGGATATAGTAATGGATGTAATATCGGATATAGTAATGGATATGGTAATGGCTATGGTAATGGCAATAGTAATGAGAATAGTAATGAATAAAGTAATTGATGTGGCAATGGTTATAGTAATGATATGGTAATGTATATGGTAATGCATATAATAATTGATTTAGTAATGGATATAATAATGGATATGGTAATGGATATGGTAATGGATAAAGTAATTGATGTAGTAATTGATGTAATAATGGATAAAGTAATGGATATAGTAATGGCTATGGCAATTGATATAATAATGGATATAGTAATGGATATGGTAATTGATATAATAATGGATATAATAATGGATATGGTAATTGATATAATAATGGATATAGTAATGGATATAGTAATGGATATGGTAATTTATATAATAATGGATATAATAATGGATATGGTAATTGATATAATAATGGATATAGTAATGGATATGGTAATTGTTATAATAATGAATATAATAATGGATAAAGTACTGGATGTAGTAATGGATATAGTAAGGGATATAGTAATTGATATGGCAATGGATATAATAATGGATAAAGTAATGGATATGGTAATGGATAAAGTAATATATATATATAATAATGGATGTAGTAATGGATATAATAATGGATATAATAATGGATATAGCAATGTATATAATAATTGATATGGTAATGGATATAATAATGTATATGGTAATGGGTATAGTAATGGATATGGTAATGGATATAATAATGGATAAAGTAATGGATACAATAACTGATATGGTAATGGATATAGTAATGGATATAATAATGGATATAGTAATGAATATGGTAATGGTAATAGTAAATTATATAATAATGGATATAGTAATGGATATGGTAATTGATATAGTAATGGATATAGTCATGGATATAGTCATGGATATGGTAATGGATATAATAATGGATAAAGTAATGGATACAATAACTGATATGGTAATGGATATAGTAATGGATATAGTAATGGATGTAGTAATCTATACAATAATGGATATAGTAATGATATAATAATGGATATAATAATTGATATAGTAATGGATATAATAATTGATATGGTAATGGATATAGTAATGGATATAGTAATGGATATAGTAACGGATATAATAATTGATATAGTAATGGATAAATTAATGCATATAATAATGGATATAGTAATGGGTATAATAATGGATATAGTAATGGATATAATAATTTATATAGTAATGGCTTTAATAATGGATATAATAATGGATATAATAATATATAGTAATGGATATAGTAATGGATATAATAATTGATATGGTAATGGATATAATAATTGATATGGTAATGGATATAGTAATGGATATAATAATTGATATGGTAATGGATATAGTAATGGTATGCCACAGTATTTCTTAAAATATTCTATTTTAACTGGAATTGTATTGGTCATTGTCAATAAGTGCAGCATTTATTCCAGTTCAAAATAGTCTTGCAAAACACTTTACTCCTTAGACTCCTCACTTTACTCCTCTTCATTTCAAAGGCTTCTGCTTTTCTCTAGTCATGTTCTTAAGTTTCATCTCAGCCACAGCCGGCATGGTTATTAGGCAGGAAGAGGCCATCGCCTATTAGGCAGGAAGAGGCCATCGCCTATTAGGCAGGAAGAGGCCATCGCCTATTGCGGAATATTGACGAGGGTGGATTTTCTGAGCTGTACTGATCAAGATGTACCTCCAACAACAATACATAAAACCTCATGTAATTCTGCCCCAAAACAATGACAGCTTTTTAGGTGAGCGTTGATGCCCTCCTGTGATAAGCAGTATCCACTTTGTCAAAGGTAGGGGCACAAAATATTTTGCTTGTCCACTCCCAGCGCGCCTCTCCAGGATGCTGTCGGAGAGATACATCGCTTCTAACATAAATCATGTAGCAGACATTGACATCTACATATACGGAAGAAAGAGTATGTGGCCTTTTCTGTAGCCTACAGGCTGGAGATAAAATGGATGACAATGTAATGAGACAGACACTTTTTACATCAGGTTTCTCCAGATCAAACAGCCTAAAGTAAAGTATGCTCAATCAAATAAAAAATGTGCTGTCATGTTAACAAACAACAAATCCTAAAACCAAGACAGGTTAAAGTAAAATGGACAATATAGAATGGACAATCACAAGTTTCACCTCATTGTCATGATCAGTGGTTTCAAGTTTGTATCCTAAACATTTTTGACAATCTGAAAATAGTGAAAAAGAAAATACTTCCCACTGTGTAAACACATTGCATATAGGCTCACGATAATGCCAGATAAAGTTGGGTTGCTGATATTCATAGATTAAATAGCCAAATTGATTAGTTACAGGAATCAGGATTAATAAAGCCAACGCCACGGCCTGTTTTACAAAATGGTGGGCCTAGCACATGGATGGGCATTCATAAAATTCCATCGTGGCCGACACGGTAGGCTACACCCCACTAAGCACGAGCCCTCTTTTTTTCATATTTTTGTGTGTTTTAAAAACGGTAGGCTTACCACATAGATGGGCATTCAGAAAATTGAATTTCAGGCAATACTGTAGGCTACACCTCAGTAAGCATGGGCCTACGCCTTTTGGAATTATTTTTTTGGACCGGCCTGACTTCCACGTCCACGGACATTGATTTTTGGTCCGGTCCAGACCAAATCTAAATCAATAATGTTTGGTTCACATTTTGTACGGTCTGGACTAGTCTTGATTTGTCCCAAATAAATCAAGGCTATAAATTACATATTTTCAACTTTTATTCAGAACCGAAATTAACCTTATTTCAAGAAAATATGTTTTTTTCAACGTCCTGGAAAATATGTATTTTAAACGTATGGAAAACACATATTTTCACCTTTCATTCAGAACCTAAATTGAACCTAACTTCAGTGTCTGGAAAATGTATATTTTAGACCTCTTTTCAAATTAATTTTGCTTACTGGGACTATTCTAGTTTTGCCGGTGGATTTTTTTGGTTTCGCCTAGTGTGGCAGAACGGTAAGGACCGGCCCTGATCTCAGCCATAGCTATACCAGGAAGTGCTGTTGGGGATGAATCATAATTAGTTGGGTAACATAGATAAGATTGACATAATAATTTTTATGTGAGATATTTGTCATTAGAATTAGAGTCTTCTTTTTGGACTATAGTGTTGGCAGTTTGCAGTTATCCTTTCTCTGCTAGGGCTCAGTTACTTGGGCCCCAGAGAGGGGAGAGGTCAGGCTTGTCATCATATGTGAACGTATCTTTTAAACTATGTGAAGGGATGATTGAGGGGGAACCAATTATCTCTTGGCTCCACAATGTTTGTGTGCTCCACAATTATCTGTGGTTTGTCATGTCGACTAGGGGGTGGATCTTTGCTATAAAAGATCTCAGTTGCCATTATGTTGACCACTCTCAACTTTTCATTAGAGATACTGAAATGTTGAAAGTCAAATGCTATTGCAAAAGCTTCATTATTATTAAAGGTGAAGTTTAAGTGTGTGATTTGCTCTCTCATTTCTTGGTAATACAGGAAATTTTCACGACACAAGAGATCCATAGGTTTTGGACTTTCTGGGGAGTTTTTCCTAGCCGCCGTGCTTCAAAACCTGCATTGCTTGCTGTTTGGGGTTTTAGGCTGGGTTTCTGTACAGCACTTTGAGATATGGGGATATGGGGATCTGCTGAAAAACACCCTGGTGAGGGGTCTGACACCGGGCCTGGAGAAAGCTGTGATGACTACCTGCATCAGTTGGGAGACTGAGCCATTAGCAACGGTGGTACAGCACTGCAAGCAGGGAGAAAATAAAGTACTCAGAAGAAGAAAAAATAAAGGAAGAAAAAGTAAAGACACAGAAACTACAGGCTGCCCAGATGACGTTTTACCAGGGAGCAGCCCCAGCAGGGACAGGACGAGGGGGTGGAGTGCGCAAGTGTGGGAAGCCCGGTCATTTTGCTGCTGACTGCTCCGAGCCAACGAATCCACAGAGGAACAAAGGCAGGAGCGGACCGAGAAAAGGGGCCCAAGAGGGGGGGGGGCAAGAAGAGGAGGAAAAGGAGCACATGCATGGACAGCCCCATTCCAACAACAGCCGTGGCAGCCACCTCCCAACCAATGGCTGGTCGGGCCACCTCACGGGGTCCAGCAACAGCAACAGTAGGGCACACAAGGAGTCCCTCTAGGCAGAGGACAACCTGGAGCCTGACAGACGGGGCTGCCGGCACAGACTACCCTGTACAATCCAGGACAGGGACAGGAGGAAAAGTATTGACATGATGAGGAGACAGGGACAGTTGTGCCTAAATCCTCAGAGCAACAAGAGTATTTGTTTTTAAAGTGTCACACCCTTCTGAGAGTAGAGCCAACAGTGGAGGCTTGCGTCAATGGTGAGTCACTAATATTTCTTGTTGATACTGGGGCTGCTATGTCTGTCATTAACTGCAAGGCTATGATAAAACCTCCCATGTCTAATGAAATAGTCACAACTATAGGGGCTTCAGGCCTCCCACTCAGAGAGCAGGTAACAATGCCACTGCCGGTCTCCTTTTATGAGGAGAAGTGTCAACATCAATTTCTCTACTCTGACCACTGTCCTGTCAATCTGATGGGCAGGGACCTCCTGTGTAAACTTGGCATCAACATAACATGTGGCCAAACCGGTTTAACTGTTATTCATGAAGAAGAGGAGGAAGGGGGGGAGCAATTGATGTTGATGTCAATTGATGATGATTATGTTGAGTTTTGTGACTGGTATTATGCATGGTATGTTGATGATGAGGTGCCCAATATTGCTCGTGTTTTCTCAATGGCCAAAACCCATTGGTTTTCCACTCCTATAGACACAAAACCTTCTGTAATGAAAGGTAAATAGTCTGGATCAATATGGACTTTCACATTCTCCTGGGCCTGAGGAAATGAGTTATGAATGAACTGATGTGGAACAGGTGCAGCTAATGCAGTAGGCTTAGATTTAGCGTAAGCACCCTTTGACCTGAGAAGTGGACATTCGTTTTTCCAATGCCCTGAACCTTGACAGTAGTGACACTCCTGCCCAAAGTCAGCTTTACCATGGGAGTCAGGTTCAACCCTAGTTGAATAGAACTCTGCCCGAGAACCAAAGTATCTCGGTGAGCGAAGCCCAAATCTATCCGAACGCCCCCACTCTTTCCGAATACGGGGTTCTGCAAAGACACTTTTGTGAGTCAACACATACTCGTCTGCCAAAACTGCAGCTTCAGCAACATTCTTTACTTTCTGTTAATTAATATACGTGGCAATACGATCAGGAATTGTGTCCTTAAATTGCTCTAACATAATCAGATCACACAGCCCTTGGAAAGTCACAACTGCAGAGGCGGAACACCAGCGATTAAACTGTAAAGACAACTGTCGCGCAAACTCAACATGAGTCTGGTTATCATCCCTTTTTAAAGTTCTAAATCGTTGGCGGTAAGCCTCAGGGACCAATTCATAAATCTGTAACACAGCTGTTTTAACTTTATCTTAACTGGCACTATCGTGTACACTAAGAGCTGAATATGCTTCCTGCGCTTTACCAGTCAGCACACACTGCAACATTAAAGTGCGGTCAGAATCAGGCCAACTCCTAGCGTCAGCAACCCGCTCAAACAACGAAAAGAATGTCTCGGGGTCCCTTTCATTAAACCGAGGCAATAACCGTAAGTTCCCAACAATATCAAATGTCTCTGGGGCACGACCAAAAGCGGAACTACCCCTAGGTAAATCTGGGTCACCTTCCCAAAACAAACTCTCCCCTGAGATCTTTCCTTCCCTAACCAAATCTATACGTTCTTGTTGCAACTTGATTTTAGCACGCTCCATATCTTGTTTAAATGCCAATTCCTTTTCATATTTTACACGATCATGCTCTAGCTTCTCACGATCATGCTTTAGCTTCTCACGATCATGCTCCAGCTGTAACAAAAGCAGTTCTTTCTGCTGTTCAAAAAGAAGGCTACTAGGACTAACCGATGGAATGGCCATTGTAACGTTATGGGGAGACGACAAATCCTCAGCAGAGGCTGGCCCGGTGGTAACTTCTAGAATTACCACTCTCCATCAGATTGGCCTTCAATATCAACCTAATAGAATTCTTTAGACGTTTATCACTAATCTCAACCTTGTAGTGTTCCGCGACCTTCAACAGCTGTTCTTTAGTACCTAAATCTAACAATTCCTCTGATGGAGAGCGAATGAACTTATCTACATAAGACGCCATAATCACACAAAAAAAAAAAAATTCTGGCTCTTCCCTTCTGCTGAGCACACCAGACCACAACCCGAGAATTATAATCACCCTGAGTACCACAGAAGAGAGATGGATACGGAGCTTCCCCAAAACCTACAATAACTCAACCCTAGTCTTCGTGCAGATTTGCGGTGGGAATTTACGCACTGTAGCCCGCTGGCAAGGAAATAGAACTCCCCAGCATGCTGGAAAAATTCCACCAAGCCACGGATGTGCCCCCGAGACAACTGCTCAGTCCACAGACACCACACAAAAATAACAAACATTAACCATGCCCAACATATTCCAAAAATGAAACACGTCGCTAAACCTATCAGGGGAAAAAGGCTATAGCTCCGGGTAGCAAGTTTCACTACCCTACCCAAATCTCCCACCGAGGTACACAGCAGACTACTCACCTCAGACTGATGTCCCAACAGAAAGTAGAACAAGAGTTCAGGCTAGGCAGGGCCTGGAAACTAACCATTATAGTCTCTCCAACACAGCACACAAACCAAACAACAAAAGGCAACCAATACTGGGTCTATCAAACTCAAACAAAATATGCAAACCAAACACGTACCTCCACGGTCTCCCAAACCAATAGTTCAAATATCCCGGACGAACCCCACTTGTCACGAACCGGCTCAAAGCCCGTAACAAAGGGAGACAACGTGGAGATAATGAGTAGAAAGATATATATTTATTAACTAAAGCAAATAAATATAATATACAATGGTGTGTGTAATCAGTAATCAGTAGTGTAAGTGAGTGTTTTGCATGCGTGAATGTGATAATGCAGGGTGATGAAAGGTGCCAAAGCAAACAAACAAATAAACGGCCATCAAGAACCACAACACAATCTACAGAGGGTGTCTGCATGGAGAGAGTCTCCTCCATGAATGGGGAAGTGGTGTATTTATCCTGGGAGACACCGGGCCCAGGTGTTTCCCATGTAGCTGACGACCCTCCCAACTCCGCCCACCAGCATCCTAATAAGGAAATAACAGAGAGAATACGGCAGACAGAGTGGGAGGGTCGTCACAGGCAACGAGGGCAGTTTCATGTCTGAAGCAGGCTTACATTGCACCTCCCATTGGAGCTGAGCCAATGGTAGTCACTCCTAAAGATACCAGGCGCCCATCTAGGGCAGAGTATCCACTCAGTAGGGAGGCAATAGCAGGTATTACTCCTGTTCATGCATCCTTGTTAGCTATTGGTGCTTTCATTCCCTGTCCAGAATCACCCTGTAACACCCCTATCTTGCCTGTTAGAAAACCTTCAGGTGATTGGAGATTTGTCCAGGACTTAAGGCCTGTGAACGATGCAGTTTTTGCCTGTGCCCCGGTGGTTCCTAATGTTACTACACTGTTGGGGGCGGTACCACCCACAGCAGAGTGGTTATCTGTGATTGATTTGCATTTTTCAGTATTCTGGTGGCACCAGAATCTCAGTTCTGGTTTGCCTTCACGTTTCTAGGAAAGCGATTTACTTGGACTCCAATGAGTTACGTGGAATCCACCGCTAGTTTTTCAGCGGCTTTAGAACAAAATCTGGAGGGTTTTATACCCCCTGAGGGCAGCTCTCTGATTCAGTATGTGGATGAATCAGCTCTCTGATTCAGTATGTGGATGAATCAGCTCTCTGATTCAGTATGTGGATGAATCAGCTCTCTGATTCAGTATGTGGATGAATCAGCTCTCTGATTCAGTATGTGGATGAATCAGCTCTCTGATTCAGTATGTGGATGAATCAGCTCTTTGATTCAGTATGTGGATGAATCAGCTCTCTGATTCAGTATGTGGATGAATCAGCACTCTGATTCAGTATGTGGATGATTTGTTGTTGTGCTCCAGCTCAATGGAAACTTGTGAAACTGATACTCGGGCTCTGTTGGTATTTCTCCCTGAGAATGGCCACAACGTTTCAAAGAAGATGTTACAGTTGGTTTCACAGACAGTGAGGTATTTGGGTCATGACATCTCTCCCAATGGCAGGCAGCTGGATAAAGAGAGGATACAGGCTATTCTCTCTGTCCCACAGCCGGTTACTAAACGACACATGATGTCATTGACTGGTATGGCAGGGTATTGTAGGGCGTGGTTACCTGACTATGCTGAGGTGGTACAGCCGCTTGCTGACCTTATTTATGGCCACAAAAATGGCAATGATTGACACAATTAAGTGGACAACAGAGGGACTGACTGCTCTGACCAGACTGAAACAACTCATGACTACTTCTCCCTGTTTGGGGCTCCCTGACCATTCCAAACCTTTTAACCTCTTTGTTTGTGACAACAATGGTTTTATGTCATCTGTTTTAACACAGGAACATGGAGGAAAGCAGCGCCCAGTTGGGTATTATTCCAAACAGCTGGACAGTGTGGCCAGAGGTCTGGTTTGTTGTTTGAGAGCTGTGGCTGCTGCTACTGAAGCTGTGTTGGCTTGTGCAGACATTGTTGCCATGTGTGAACTCACTGTACACGTTCCTCATGCTGTACATGCTCTTATTTCACAGGCAAAGACGGCCCATCTAACACCAGCTCGACTAGTGAAACCAAATGCATGCTTTTCAACCGATCGCTGCCTGCACCCACATGCCCGACTAGCATCACCACCCTGGATGGTTCCGACCTTGAATATGTGGACATCTATAAGTACCTAGGTGTCTGGCTAGACTGCAAACTCTCCTTCCAGACTCATATCAAACATCTCCAATCGAAAATCAAATCAAGAGTCGGCTTTCTATTCCGCAACAAAGCCTCCTTCACTCACGCCGCCAAACTTACCCTAGTAAAACTGACTATCCTACCGATCCTCGACTTCGGCGATGTCATCTACAAAATGGCTTCCAACACTCTACTCAGCAAACTGGATGCAGTCTATCACAGTGCCATCCGTTTTGTCACTAAAGCACCTTATACCACCCACCACTGCGACTTGTATGCTCTAGTCGGCTGGCCCTCGCTACATATTCGTCGCCAGACCCACTGGCTCCAGGTCATCTACAAGTCCATGCTAGGTAAAGCTCCGCCTTATCTCAGCTCACTGGTCACGATGGCAACACCCATCCGTAGCACGCGCTCCAGCAGGTGTATCTCACTGATCATCCCTAAAGCCAACACCTCATTTGGCCGCCTTTCGTTCCAGTACTCTGCTGCCTGTGACTGGAACGAACTGCAAAATCGCTGAAGTTGGAGACTTTTATCTCCTCACCAACTTCAAACATCAGCTATCTGAGCAGCTAACCGATCGCTGCAGCTGTACATAGTCTATTGGTAAATAGCCCACCCATTTTCACCTACCTCATTCCCATACTGTTTTTATACTGTTTTTATTTATTTACTTTTCTGCTCTTTTGCATACCAATATCTCTACCTGTACATGACCATCTGATCATTTATCACTCCAGTGTTAATCTGCAAAATTGTAATTATTCGCCTACCTCCTCATGCCTTTTGCACACATTGCATATAGACTGCCCCTTTTTTTCTACTGTGTTATTGACTTGTTAATTGTTTACTCCATGTGTAACTCTGTGTTGTCTGTTCACACTGCTATGCTTTATCTTGGCCAGGCCGCAGTTGCAAATGAGAACTTGTTCTCAACTAGCCTACCTGGTTAAATAAAGGTTAAATAAATAAAAAATTAAAAAACCAGCTCGACTGCTCCATTATCAGAATGTTCTTCTGACAATGTGTCATGTGACCCTGAAGAGGTGCACTGTGTTAAAATCTGCTACTCTGTTGCTCACCGAGGACGATGGAGAGCCTCACGACTGTGCTGAACTGGTGGAGCTTGTCTCGAAACCAAGTCGGATTTAACTGATGTCGCTTTGCAAAATGCACATTTGTAACTGTTTGTAGACGGCTCTGCTCAGCGTTCTGAGAAAGGAGAACCATTGGTTGCGTATGCTGTTACTACTGCCTCAACCACACTGGAAAGTGCTAAATTACCCTCCCAAATTTCTGCTCAAGCAGCAGAACTCTTTGCACTCACTAGAGCTGGCATATTAGCTCAAGGCCAGGTGCCATACTGCCCACCAGACCCTGAGGATGGAAAACCAGAGACGCCGGAAGTCACCGACTAGATGCGAGGATCAGGCCCAGACTCTATGCATCATGTTTCTTGCTCTGGTCTTGAGCCTTCTCATTACAGTTGCCATATGGACAGTGACTCAAGGACAACCGCTCCTGGAAAGACAACCAGGAAGGACTGTTGATGATCACCGTTCAGTCCCACTGCGGGACTTAAATAACAGTCACTGCAGCTAATAATTTTTATGTGAGGACAGGAGTCAGCAAACAATAGCCGCTCCCATATCGAAAGAAGAAGGCAGTTGCATCCACTGGATGAGCATCACAGTAGGAATCCAGAGGGAAACACTTGGTGGTCACTGATTAACTATACAGTAAAGACTGAACTGATGTTAGGAAATACCTCCTGTTATGTATGTAGCTTGTTTCCACATTCAGCGATCTCCCCATTCTTCCCCATCTTTGCAATAAAAGATCTCAGTTGCCATTATGTTGACCACTCTCAACTTTTCATTAGAGATACTGAAATGTTGAAAGTCAAATGCTATTGCAAAAGCTTAATTATTATTAAAAGTTCAATTTAAGTGTGTGATTTGCTCTCTCATTTCGTGGTAATACAGGAAATTTCCACGACAGTGCAGACAAAATGGAAAAGGCCGCTCAAAATGGAACATGGAAGTGGTTGAGCTGTGATCTGTCTAAAATGAACCCCACATCTAAACTCTGTTTGTCTTACTGCAGTTGGTAGAAGTACATTCTACATTCAGAACATTCACATGTATTGGAGATTCATGCTAAATATACACAAACAAGGGTGCACTTTTGCACACAGAGCAATCAATCCCTATACCAGTCTGTTGTTCCCACATGCTTCAAGAGGGCCACCATTGTTCTTGTTCCCAAGAAAGCTAAGGTAACTGAGCTAAACGACTACCGCCCCGTAGCACTCACTTCCGTCATCATGAAGTGCTTTGAGAGACTAGTCAAGGACCATATCACCTCCACCCTACCTAACACCCTAGACCCACTCCAATTTGCTTACCGCCCAAATAGGTCCACAGACGATGCAATCTCAACCACACTGCACACTGCCCTAACCCATCTGGACAAGAGGAATACCTATGTAAGAATGCTGTTCATCGACTACAGCTCGGCATTCAACACCATAGTACCCTCCAAGCTCGTCATCAAGCTCGAGACCCTGGGTCTCGACCCCGCCCTGTGCAACTGGGTACTGGACCTCATGACGGGCCTCCCCCAGGTGGTGAGGGTAGGCAACAACATCTCCTCCCCGCTGATCCTCAACACTGGGGCCCCACAAGGGTGCGTTCTGAGCCCTCTCCTGTACTCCCTGTTCACCCACGACTGCGTGGCCACGCACGCCTCCAACTCAATCATCAAGTTTGCGGACGACACAACAGTGGTAGGCTTGATTACCAACAACGACGAGACGGCCTACAGGGAGGAGGTGAGGGCCCTCGGAGTGTGGTGTCAGGAAAATAACCTCACACTCAACGTCAACAAAACTAAGGAGATGATTGTGGACTTCAGGAAACAGCAGAGGGAACACCCCCCTATCCACATCGATGGAACAGTAGTGGAGAGGGTAGCAAGTTTTAAGTTCCTCGGCATACACATCACAGACAAACTGAACTGGTCCACTCACACAGACAGCATCGTGAAGAAGGCGCAGCAGCGCCTCTTCAACCTCAGGAGGCTGAAGAAATTCGGCTTGTCACCAAAAGCACTCACAAACTTCTACAGATGCACAATCGAGAGCATCCTGGCGGGCTGTATCGCCGCCTGATACGGCAACTGCTCCGCCCTCAACCGTAAGGCTCTCCAGAGGGGTAGTGAGGTCTGCACAACGCATCACCGGAGGCAAACTACCTGCCCTCCAGGACACCTACACCACCCGATGTTACAGGAAGGCCATAAAGATCATCAAGGACATCAACCACCCGAGCCACTGCCTGTTCACCCCGCTATCATCCAGAAGGCGAGGTCAGTACAGGTGCATCAAAGCTGGGTCCGAGAGACTGAAAAACAGCTTCTATCTCAAGGCCATCAGACTGTTAAACAGCCACCACTAACATTGAGTGGCTGCTGCCAACACACTGACACTGACTCAACTCCAACCACTTTAATAATGGGAATTGATGGGAAATTATGTAAATATATCACTAGCCACTTTAAACAATGCTACCTTATATAATGTTACTTACCCTACATTATTCATCTCATATGCATACGTATATACTGTACCCTATATCATCGACTGCATCCTTATGTAATACATGTATCACTAGCCACTTTAACTATGCCACTTTGTTTACATACTCATCTCATATGTATATACTGTACTCGATACCATCTACTGTATCTTGCCTATGCTGCTCTGTACCATCACTCATTGATATATCCTTATGTACATATTCTTTATCCCCTTACACTGTGTATAAGACAGTAGTTTTGGAATTGTTAGTTAGATTACTTGTTGGTTATTACTGCATTGTCGGAACTAGAAGCACAAGCATTTCGCTACACTCGCATTAACATCTGCTAACCATGTGTATGTGACAAATACAATTTGATTTGATTTGATTTGAATGTAGCATTGTTGCACAGTGAAAGGCAGTTATTAGCTTCAGATTATTACTTAGATGTTAAGTCCCTGATCTAGATAGATATCCAATCACTGAATGCATTTTAGTGTATCAAGTTAAGAGTAAAAACTTGACTAATCACTAATCAGGTGTGTCCTTTCTCTGAGGGGAACATGAGGGGACCAACTCAGCAGACTCCTCTTTAAAAGCTAGTCCTCCAGGTGACGCCCACCCAGACAGTTTTGAGAAGGACTTGACAATCTCAGAGTTACTCTATTCCAACTCCGTTTTAATAGTTAAACCTAACAAAGTTATTTACATTTTGAATGGTCTGAAAATAAGTATACCATATCCTGCTTGAACCACATCCCTTTATCCCTCTCTCAAACATGATTGATCCATTGTCAACATTTGAAATTCCTGTAGAAAAATGCCTCAAGTAAATTAGATTTGATCAACCTTATTAAATGCACCTCTTACACTCCTTGAGTGATCGCATCGGGATACATTTTCTAAAACAATCCCATGTACTTTATTGGTGAATTTATGCCCCACAGCCCTGTCACCATTAAAGGGACAACAGCCCTCCCATCAGCCCCATCCCCTGGGTATCATACTGTACTTACATATGGCCAGCTCTATGAGCCCAGTACACAGCAGCAGGATCTTCAGTCCATAGAGACCTGCCATGTCCAGGAGCGACGATCACACTACCCAGAGACCATACGTCCTAAAGGTAACGCCAAAAGAAACTCTTACAATGTATCTGTCTTTATTCTCAACAACTAAAAAACTAAAAAAACGTTGAAATTGTGTGTATTTGTCTTTACGTATGTCTTCCCTCCAGTCTTATCAGCAGACACAGCTTCCTGAATGTGTTCCCCTAACCCTAAACCTCTCCTCTGGTCCCTTAGCGCTACGCAACAAGTTATGTCACAGCTAGCTGTGGGAAGGAGATGTGATCCTCTAAGGTGCACAGCATCAGATACATACAAAATACATATGTTTGTTTAGTGTAGCCTGGCTTTAAGTGTGTCTAGACATTTAACTAATCTTCAGAGAAGGAGAGGGTCTCACAGTGAGACATGGCTGATTTGTCCGTAAAAGTGTTAAACAAAAGGCTTTTTGAACTCACAAACAAGGATTACTTCCACATAACAGAGTTATAAGTGTTGAATAATATAGTTTGTCCTGTGTGGTTCAGTTGGTCCAGCGTGGTGCTTGCGATGCCAAGAGTCGTGGGTTCGATTCCCACCGGGGCCACACATACAAAATGTATGCACACATGACTGTAAGTTGCTTTGGATAAAAGTGTCTGCCAAATGGTATATTAGTTTGTTCTGTGTGTTTTCACACGAAAGCAATTATTACTGATACAACATGTTTTTTACATTGGACCATTACACCAACAAACTTGAAGCTCTCAATCTGCTCCACTGCAGTCAATGAGAATGGGGGCTCGGTCCTCTTTTTCCTGTAGTCCACAATCATCTCCTTTGTCTTGATCACGTTGAGGGAGACGTTATTGTCCTGGCACCACACTGCCAGGTCTCTGACCTCCTCCCTACAGGCTGTCTCGTTGTTGTCGCTGATCAGGCTACAGGCCTGCTGCATCAGGTTATAGGCTACAGGCCTGCTGCATCAGGTTATAGGCTACAGGCCTGCTGCATCAGGTTATAGGCTACAGGCCTGCTGCGTCAGGTTATAGGCTACAGGCCTGCTGCGTCAGGTTATAGGCTACAGGCCTGCTGCGTCAGGTTATAGGCTACAGGCCTGCTGCATCAGGTTATAGGCTACAGGCCTGCTGCATCAGGTTATAGGCTACAGGCCTGCTGCGTCAGGTTATAGGCTACAGGCCTGCTGCGTCAGGTTATAGGCTACAGGCCTGCTGCATCAGGTTATAGGCTACAGGCCTGCTGCATAGGGCCTGCTATAGGCTACAGGCCTGCTGCATCAGGTTATAGGCTACAGGCCTGCTGCGTCAGGTTATAGGCTACAGGCCTGCTGCGTGAGGTTATAGGCTACAGGCCTGCTGCATCAGGTTATAGGCTACAGGCCTGCTGCATCAGGTTATAGGCCTACAGGCCTGCTACATCGGGTTATAGGCTACATCAGGTTATAGGCTACAGGCCTGCTGCATCAGGTTATAGGCCTACAGGCCTGCTGCATCGGGTTATAGGCTACAGGCCTGCTGCATCAGGTTATAGGCTACAGGCCTGCTGCGTCAGGTTATAGGCTACAGGCCTGCTGCATCAGGTTATAGGCTACAGGCCTGCTGCATCAGGTTATAGGCTACCTGCCTGCCTGGTTAAATAAAGGTTAAATAAATAAATCAATGTTAACTATAATATGACTACTTGATCTTTTTTTAATGATAAAGAATGTGGGGATAGACCTGGAAAAAGGTTGCAATTTACAGTGGCGCAACTTTCGTTTTAGAACAGCCTACCCGACCATTTGGAGGCATCCGCATGGTCCTAAAGCACACAATTACCTTGTTCTGTATCAAATTCCAATGATAAAACTGGGGGGAACGAAAATGCAATTTTAGAATTTCAGACATGTCCCCCGTTTGTCATTTATAATCTCTCATTTAATATCTCTCATTTATAATCTCTCATTTAAAATCTCTCTTTTATAATCTCTCTTTTATAATCTCTCATTTCTCTCATTTAAAATCTCTCATTTATAATCTCTCATTTAATATCTCTCATTTAATATCTCTCTTTTATAATCTCTGATTTATAATCTCTCATTTCTCTCATTTATAATCTCTCATTTATAATCTCTCATTTATAATCTCTCATTTATAATCTCTCATTTATAATCTCTCATTTATAATCTCTCTTTTATAATCTCTCATTTATAATCTCTCATTTATAATCTCTCATTTATAATCTCTCATTTAAAATCTCTCATTTATAATCTCTCATTTATAATCTCTCATTTAAAATCTCTCATTTATAATCTGTAATTTCTATCATTTACAATCTCTAATTTCTCTAATTTATAAACTCTCTTTAATGAAATAAAAATAAAAACCTATCAAGCTCACTAAGATCTTGCTGTGAAGCTGTGTGTGTGTGTTTCTTTTAAAGGGCACCCTAATTCCCTATATAGGCTAGTACACTACTTTTGACCAGAGCCCTATACGACCGGGTCAAAAGTGCTGCACTACATTAGAAATAGGGTGCTATTTGGGACAAAGACCTTTCTGAACGTTGATGTATAATTTATGCTTAATTTCAACGATTAAAAAAATGATGGTCTTCTACGCTAATGTAAATAAATGTATGTCTATTGTAAGAACTACACATTTTTAAACCTTATATCACATTTTCTGTAAAATAGTAAATTAGTAAAATACTTCATTTTCTAAGTGATTCATCTACTCCATACTTTCAGGTCCTGCAGAACCCTTCCAAACCAAAAACCATTGGCTATAACAGAGCAGGCTTAAGTTAACTGGTACACCATTTGGCAGTCCCTATGCCAGTACCCTTTGAAGAACCCTTTTGGGATCTATGTAGAACTCTTTCGGGTTCTATGCATAACTCTTTCCACAGAGGGTTCTACATGGACCTAGAACCTTTTTCCTAGAAGTGTAGCCTAGGTTACTGATACAGTCAAGTAGCCTTCCTTTTAAGACAGAAAATTATCATAAACTTTCACAGGATGAGAGAAAGAAAAAGGACCAGATGTCAATCAGAGGCTCAAAAGGTAACTGATAGTTTTACATTGTCTCCAGACACACACGTTTTATTGAGCCAAGTCATGGATCCAAGTGTCCACTGTGATTTAACATGTACATTATGGCCATGGTCTCTCTTGTGAACAGAGTAAGCCTCAGCCAGAGAACTTGTTTGAACCAGAGGCTGGAACACCTGGCAGGCCAGAAGAGGATTATCAGCAAGCTGAAGGCTGGATTTGCTGCCAAGTCTCAGCGGCTGATACGGCCCCCTACAGAGAAAGAGAAGCTGGCTGACAGCAAGGACAGCCAGAAGCTACTCTTGAAAACTGTGGCAGCTCAGAAAAAGATCAAACATTTTAAGGCTGAAGAAGTAACTGTGGTCTGGAAGTCCCGAGTGGCGTAGTGGTCTAAGGCACTGCATCTCAGTGCTAGAGGAGTCACTACAAGGAATCCAGGCTGTATCCCAACCGGCTGTGATTGGGAGGCCCAATGGGCGGCACACAATTGGCCCAGCATATAGTGTATTTTGGTGAGCAGTAGGACAGAGATATAGTGTATTTTGGTGAACAGTAGGACAGAGATATAGTGTATTTTGGTGAGCAGTAGGACAGAGATATAGTGTATTTGGGTGAACAGTAGGACAGAGATATAGTGTATTTAGGTGAACAGTAGGACAGAGATATAGTGTATTTTGGTGAGCAGTAGGACAGAGATATAGTGTATTTTGGTGAACAGTAGGACAGAGATAGTGTATTTTGGTGAACAGTAGGACAGAGATAGTGTATTTTGGTGAGCAGTAGGACAGAGATATAGCGTATTTGGGTGAGCAGAAGGACAGAGATATAGCGTATTTGGGTGAGCAGTATGACAGAGATAGTGTATTTGGGTGAACAGTATGACAGAGATATAGTGTATTTGGGTGAGCAGTAGGACAGAGATATAGTGTATTTGGGTGAGCAGTAGGACAGAGATAAAGTGTATTTGGGTGAGCAGTAGGACAGAGATATAGTGTATTTGGGTGAGCAGTAGGACAGAGATATAGTGTATTTTGGTGAGCAGTAGGACAGAGATATAGTGTATTTGGGTGAGTAGTAGGACAGAGATATAGTGTATTTTGGTGAACAGTAGGACAGAGATATAGTGTATTTTGGTGAGCAGTAGGATAGAGATATAGTGTATTTTGGTGAACAGTAGGACAGAGATAGTGTATTTTGGTGAACAGTAGGACAGAGATATAGTGTATTTTGGTGAGCAGTAGGACAGAGATATAGCGTATTTGGGTGAGCAGTAGGACAGAGATATAGTGTATTTGGGTGAGCAGTAGGACAGAGATATAGTGTATTTGGGTGAGCAGTAGGACAGAGATATAGTGTATTTGGGTGAGCAGTAGGACAGAGATATAGTGTATTTGGGTGAGCAGTAGGACAGAGATATAGTGTATTTGGGTGAGCAGTAGGACAGAGATATAGTGTATTTGGGTGAGCAGTAGGACAGAGATATAGTGTATTTGGGTGAGCAGTAATAATATCTGTTATGTTTCATTGTTTCATACACAGTAGACTAAATAACCACATTCTGCTTTGTCTCCAAATAATAATAATAATAATAATAATAGTTACCCAGATTGTTTTAAAGAAGAAGAAATACTGGTTCCTATTCTTTTAAATGTCAGGTATCAGTTTGTATCATTCAAAAACAATTAACCCTCCAGCTGTGTTCCGGTCGAATTGGACCGATTTACATCTCTCTCTGAAAAATGTAGTTAATTTAATCGGATTGGTTTTAAGGTTCCATGAGTTTGTCCACACAGGGCATCTGAACACACAACATACATTTGGATGATGTTCATGAAATTTGGGGTGTTTTATTTAACTTTTGTACAGCTATGGTGTTTCCGATCAAAAATGACCGGTCATTAGAAATTAATGGGTGAGACTACAATTACTGTATAAAATTGAGTTCAGGCACATGCCCATTCATCAGATGGACACACTCCCTCTCCCAGACCCCCACATGCATGTGTGTTTGAGTACACACACACTTCAATCCCCTTCTTAGCTTCCATGGCAACACCCACGGGAACCTGTCCCCAATTGAATCTTTCCCCCACGGGAACCACACCTGTTGGCATTCTCACAAACAATCGCAAAATTGTTTCAATAATATATAGAACTTTTCTAGTAGCTCTGGTATATATATATTTTTTGAGGCCCTACAATTCATTCTGTGGAAGCACAATGACCAAACGATATACTGCATGTGAGGCCCTTGATCATATCTTTGATTATGACACTGGTGAGGAGGAGAGAGTCCTTGTTAAACTTTGACACAAAGTATCAAATCAATTTATATAGCCCTTCTTACATCAGATGATATCTCAAAGTGCTGTACAGAAACCCAGCCTAAAACCCCAAACAGCAAGCAATGCAGGTGTAGAAGCACGGTGGCTAGGAAAAACTCCCTAGAAAGGCCAAAACCTAGGAAGAAACCTAGAGAGGAACCAGGCTATGAGGGGTGGCCAGTCCTCTTCTGGCTGTGCCGGGTGGAGATTATAACAGAACATGGCCAAGATGTTCAAATGTTCATAAATGACCAGCATGGTCAAATAATAATAATCACAGTAGTTGTCGAGGGTGCGGCAAGTCAGTACCTCAGGAGTAAATGTCAGTTGGCTTTTCATAGCCGATCATTGAGAGTATTATCTCTACCGCTCCTACTGTCTCTAGAGAGTTGAAAACAGCAGGTTTGGGACAGGTAGCACGTACGGTGAACAGGTCAGGGTTCCATAGCCGCAGGCAGAACAGCTGAAACTGGAGCAGCAGCACGGCCAGGTGGACTGGGAACAGCAAGGGTAGTCCTGAGGCATGGTCCTCAGGCTCAGGTCCAAGGAGCAGTAGGAGGAGTCAGCCAAGGAAGTGCATGAAAGGTCAGCCAAGGAGGTGCAGGAGGATCTGCCTCCTCCATCCTTGAGGACCAGCAGGAAGAGTTCTCTTTCTGTATTGTGAGCTGCCCAGCATAGGGTTACCTGTTATCAGCATCTGGCTCCAAGGAGCATTCCTCTGAGACGAGGTGCCATACCCCAAAGTATTTCATGCAATTCCATATTGCATTCTGTCTCTGCTGTTTATTCAGTTAATCCATTACTCGATTGAACTACTATTGAGTGAACTGGTCACAGTAATTCTGATGTTCTTTAGGTGAGTTAATATGTTGTGGGAAAGAGGATGGCTACACTTAAAATAATATATTGTGTTACAGGTGACTGTGTGCCCTGAGGTCCTCAGTGATGATAGGAGGGATTCAGAGCTGGTCTCACAGAGAGGCTATGGTAAGCGCGAGGTCAGCCAAAGCTTCTCTTCAGGCTTCACTAGCTGAGGAGCAGTGGAAGAAATGTCAGGCTCCAGCTGGAAGCCAATAAAATGGCTTCAGCTTTCGAGGCAGAGAAGACTCACAGTGCCAACATGCACAGCATCCTACTGGCATTGAAGGCCTTGCAGGAGCAGAACACAGCGAAGGAAGCTTCCCTGGATTCCCTGCTCCTTAAAGCCGACCAACAGGACTCTGAGCTGTTTGAGGAGAGCCAGCACCTCCAGGCTGCCCTCCTGGCTTCCCTCTCTCAGCGGCAAACACCACTAGAGGAGTGTGCTCTTCTGGCCGTGGAGAGTGTCGTGGAAATATTTGGTCAATCATATTTCACAAATACCGGAGCCTGCGAGTTGAAATACTTTTACTTCATAATAAAAGCAGAGCTGGATCATGATAACAATTGCCTTCCAGTCTTTGCACAGACTACTATTTGTCCTCCTTACGTCACTCTCATAGTAACTCCTCTTAATGGCTCATCACCTCTGGCATTTAGCCACCGTTATCATATTGCCTTCATATTAGGACATGCAACCTGTAGAGTCACAGAAATAGTTTCATGCATGTAAGACCATAGGAACAGACCTTGGCACTCTACAGGAATAACCAATACATGACATCCTGCTGACTCCACTGAAAGGGGAACCCCTGTTCTGGACAAAACCCCAAGAGGTGTAACCACAGTTGGCCATAACATTTACAAGAATAACCAGGTGCATGTCTAATGGTGTCCAATGACCTAGAACACATAGAGTGCACTAGTTTTGCTGGCTCCTTCTGAAATAAATCATTGGCACATATGTACTGAAAAATTCACAATAAGAGGCACGGCAGCATTAAAGAGCTGCAGAAGATGAAGCTGTGGATGCACAGAAAGCACTAAGTGCCTGGCCGGAAGCAAGCCTCCAGAGAGAAGGCCTCCAGAGAGAAGGCCTCCAGAGAGAGAACCTCCAGAGAGCGAGCCTCCAGAGAGAGAGAGCCTCCAGAGAGAGAGCCTCCAGAGAGAGAGCCTCCAGAGAGAGAGCATCCAGAGAGAGAGCATCCAGAGAGAGAAGGCCTCCAGAGAGAAGGCCTCCAGAGAGATAGGCTCCAGAGAGATAGCCTCCAGAAAGATAGGCTCCAGAGAGAGAGCATCCAGAGAGATAGCCTCCAGAGGGAGAGCATCCAGAGAGATAGCCTCCAGAGAGAGAGCCTCCAGAGAGAGAGCCTCCAGAGAGAGAGCCTCCACAGAGAGAGCCTCCAGAGAGAGAGCCTCCAGAGAGAGAGCCTCCAGAGAGAGAGCCTCCAGAGAGAGAGCATCCAGAGAGAGAGCATCCAGAGAAAATCAACAGCTCCATGAGCACACTCTGGCCTTGGAGAAGAGCAAGATCTCATTTCCTCCCTCCAGGCTGAGCGCAGCGGCTATGAGAGTCTGGCTATGGAGAGCCAGACCACAGTCACAGAGCTACAGGAGTTAACGGCCGAACACAGGGCACTGGAGAACGAACACCAATAACTCTTCTCTGAGTTCCACACCGTGTCAGCCGAACACCAGGAGCTGATCCCAGAAATCGAAGACATCCAGATCAAGCTCCAGGATACAGCTGGTGAGCATTTGAAACTCCAGTCTGAGCTCAAGACCATTGATAGGGAGCATAACAGCCTCCTATCTCAGCATCAGGCCTCACTGAAGGATAAATGCTCCAGCTTGAAGTTTCAACTTCAAGCGAACCAACTCAAATCCCAGATCACAGAGGAGCAGACCAGGAACACAAAGCCCCAGAATGACCTTGATTCTGCCATCACTGAACAACAGAAGGAGACCAGAGCTGTCCGCTCAGAGCTGGAACAGGCTGTGGCCAAGGAACTAGATGAGTCAGAAAAACTCTCAGACCGGTTGAGGGACTTTAACCAGCAGCTTCATGAGCAAACTCTGGCCAGGAGATCAATTTCTCACAAGATGCTGAACTCACACACTCAAAGAGTCTGGCTACTGAGAGCCAGACTACTAATCACAGAGCAACAGGAGTTTAAAGCCAAGCACCAAGTGTTGGAGGGTGACCACCAATACCTCCTCTGTAAGTGCCAAAGTCTTCAGGTTTTCCTCACTGAGCAGCAGAAGCTGCTAGAGGAACACCACCAGCTGTCTGCATAGCTACAGGGGTTGAGGGACAGTCTGCTGTCCTAGCACCACACTGCTAGGTCTCTGACCTGCTCCCTGTAGGCCGTCTCATTGTCATCGGTGAACAGGCCTAACACCATAGTGTCATCTGCAAACGTAATGACGGTGTTGGAGTCGTGCGCAGCCACGCAGTCAAGGTTGAACAGGGGGTACAGTAGGGGCTCCTGCGTTGAGGGTCAGCCTGGTGGATGCGTTGTTGCCTACCTTCACCACCTGAGGGAGTCCCGTCAGGAACTCCAGCATCCAGTTGTAGAGGGAGGCGTTTAATCCCAGGGTCGTTAGCTTATTGATTGGCTTGGAGAGCACTATGGTGTTGAATGCTTAGCTGTAGTCAATGAACAGCATGCTCACATAGGTGTTCCTCTTGTCCAGGTGGGAGAGGGCAGTGTGGAGTGCAATAGAGATTGCATCATCGGTGGACCTGTTGGGGCGGTATGCAAATTGGAGTGGGAAAAGAGGGTCTGGGTTGATGGTATCGTGAGCCATGACCAGCCTTTCAAAGCATTTCATGGCTAAAGATGTGAGCGCTACGGGGTGATAGTCATTTAGACCGGTTACCTTGGCGTTCCTGGGCACAGGGACTATGGTGGTCTGCTTGAAACATGTAGGTATTACAGACTGGGTCAGGGAAAGGTTGAACATGTCAGTGAAGACACTTGCCAGTTGGTCTGGCCCTGTGGCCTTGTGAATACTAACCTGTTTGGAGGACTTAGTCACATCGGCTACGGCGAGCATGACCACACAGTTGTCCGGAACAGCTGGTATTCAGTGTTACTAGCCTTGAAGTGAGCATAGAAGGTATTTCACTCGTCTGGTAGGCTCGCGTCACTGGACTGCTCACGGCAGGGTTTCCCTTTGTAATCCGTGATAGTTTGCAAACACTGCCACGTCCGACGAGCATCAGAGCTGGGGAGGCAGGTAGCCTAGTGGTTAGATCGTTGGACGAGTAACTGAAAGGTTGCAAGATGATTGAATCCCGAGCTGACAAGGTAAAAATCTGCCGTTCTGCCCCTGAACAAGGCAGTTAAACCCACTGTTCCTAGGCCGTCATTGTAAATAAGAATTTGTTCTTAACTGACTTGCCTAGTTAAATAGGTAAAAATGAATAAAGAGCTGCTGTAGTAGAATGTCATCTCGGTCCTGTATTGACGTTTTGCATATTTGATGGGGGTCGGATGGTGTAGCAAGATTTCTTATAAGCATCCGGATTAGTGTCCCGCACCTTAAAAGCGTCAGCTCTAGCATTTAGCTCAGTGAGGATGTTGTCTGTAATCCATGGCTTCTGGTTGGGATATGTACGTACGGTCACTGCGGGGAAGACGTCATCGATGCACTTATTAATGAAGTCGGTGACTGATGTAGTGTACTCCTCAATGCCATCAGATGAATCCCGGAACATATTCCAGTCTGTGCTAGAGAAACAGTCTTGTAGCTTAGCAACCATCATCAGACCACTTCTGTATCAAGAGTCACTGGTACTTCCTGTTTGAGTTTTTCCCCGACACCACTACTCTGTTATTCCGATGTATAGCTATATTTATATTTACCATGTCCTTGTTCAACCAAGACTCGGAGAAACATAGAATATTACAGTTATTCAGATTGATAGGATAGTCTCAAACCAAGCTCATCCAGTTCACTCTCCAGTGATTGAACATTCGCCAATAGAATGGAGGGTAGAGGCGATTTATCCACTCTCCGACATACTCTCGTCAGGTATCTCACACGCCGGCCTCTATATCGCTGTCTCCTCCTTCGAGTGTCAGCCTCCTGGAGAAGTGACTTCAGTGCCCTCCTAGAGGCTCAATGCAGCAATGCTAACCGGATGGCCAAGGAGACCAAAGTACTGTCCAGAAAGCTCTTGGACCTGAACACCCAGCTGTGCGACAGCCTCCACACTGAGATCTCAACGTGTCACTCTGAGCTATCAAATCAATGCCTGCCGTGATGGAGACACTTACAGCGGAGCAACAGAGTATTGTGCCAACTGGAGAGACACTGATCGAACACAAGAAGCTCCGCTCTGATCATCGCTCCCTCACAGACGAGCACCAGAAGTGGTTATCGTAGGGCACCACAGTGTCCTGCAGCTGGACCCTAAGGAGCACTTCACCATGGCCACCACAGCCACAGAAGACTCCATAGTGGGTATGACAATGGCAATGTGTTCACTATTGAGAAACCTCAAGGAGAAGAGGAGAGTGAAGTGAGCAGATTGTCAGATCTGGAGTTGCCGATCCCTTCCCACTCCTAGCAAACAGCAGTGATAGGTTAATGGAGTTGCCGATCCCTTCCCACTCCTAGCAAACAGCAGTGATAGGTTAATGGAGTTGCCGATCCCTTCCCACTCCTAGCAAACAGCAGTGATAGGTTAATGGAGTTGCCGATCCCTTCCCACTCCTAGCAAACAGCAGTGATAGGTTAATGGAGTTGCCGATCCCTTCCCACTCCTAGCAAACAGCAGTGATAGGTTAATGGAGTTGCCGATCCCTTCCCACTCCTAGCAAACAGCAGTGATAGGTTAATGGAGTTGCCGATCCCTTCCCACTCTAGCAAACAGCAGTGATAGGTTAATGGAGTTGCCGATCCCTTCCCACTCCTAGCAAACAGCAGTGATAGGTTAATGGAGTTGCCGATCCCTTCCCTCCTAGCAAACAGCAGTGATAGGTTAATGGAGTTGCAGATCCCTTCCACTCCTAGCAAACAGAGTGATAGGTTAATGGAGTTGCCGATCCCTTCCCACTCTAGCAAACAGCAGTGATAGGTTAATGGAGTTGCCGATCCCTTCCCACTCCTAGCAAACAGCAGTGATAGGTTAATGGAGTTGCCGATCCCTTCCCACTCCTAGCAAACAGCAGTGATAGGTTAATGGAGTTGCGATCCTTCCCTCCCTAGCAAACAGCAGTCCCCTTCCCACTCTAGCAAACAGCAGTGATAGGTTAATGGAGTTGCCGATCCCTTCCCACTCCTAGCAAACAGCAGTGATAGGTTAATGGAGTTGCCGATCCCTTCCCACTCCTAGCAAACAGCAGTGATAGGTTAATGGAGTTGCCGATCCCTTCCCACTCCTAGCAAACAGCAGTGATAGGTTAATGGAGTTGCCGATCCCTTCCCACTCCTAGCAAACAGCAGTGATAGGTTAATGGAGTTGCCGATCCCTTCCCACTCCTAGCAAACAGCAGTGATAGGTTAATGGAGTTGCCGATCCCTTCCCACTCCTAGCAAACAGCAGTGATAGGTTAATGGAGTTGCCTGATATGTCTACAGCTTCTAAATGTCATTTTGAGGTAAATAATCAACTTTTATTAAAAGGAGAATAGAATTGCACTGATCTTTCGTATTATTATTTATTGAGATAGACTTGAAAATGGAATACAGGAAAATGTTGCATATACATGAACATAATGAATGTTTAAGTTCACAGTGGACACAGTGGATAGAGTTGCACCACTCAGTCCATAGCATGTTACATTCACCTGCATGTTGTTTTCTTCTCTGCATTGAGAACATACAAGTAAGTTACAGTACCATGTCAAGTAAGTTTGTACACACTAGACTTCAGTAGGTTGTACACGGCATATTCAAATCATTACAGTACCATGTCTAGGGACCAGTGAACAAGGTGAATGAATGAACTGTGTCCCTCTCAGTACTGTCAGTCACTAAATGGATGTTTTACAAGACAAGCGATATGCCTCCGTTAGTTTTCTTGACAATCAGTGGTTTTGATCTTTAATATCACATGGGTATTAGGAAAAAGGGAAATGTAATCATAAGAGAATAGAAGCTGTCAGCTTTTATCCTGTTTTCTTCTGCATCAGCATGTAAGTAGTGAGACAGTAACCAGACATTCAGTCATACAAATACCAGCTGTTCAGTACACTGATAATCAGCCACACAGGATTCCTTGCCGACTGTGTTAGGAAGACATTGCTCAAGTAAACCAATCACAATCCACAGCAGTTAAATACAGTAGTCATGTAGTACATGAGAAATAAATTCAGTTTGATAATAAAATAACTACTAAGTACAGTATTTCAACACCATGTTTGCAAGGCAAGGATATTGGACAATACCACCGGACCTGACACAGTCTTTCTTTCTCTCCATTTGATTTGATTAACAAACAAAAAGAAGAAGAAAATAACCATTCAACAACTAAATAAGATTAGCAGGGTAATATTTTGAAGGAAAAAAACTAAAACATTTTGAATTTAAAAAGACATCATTCATATATACAAGTATAACAAAAAACTGAAAAATAAAGTCAATTAATTGCAAGAATTTCTGCCACCTCATGAACTGAAATACTGTAACATGCTTTAGTGACTGGATGGAAAATTGTTTGAGTTTTTAACACCTTGTTTTAAATCATACAAAAACGCCTATTTTCCCCAAAATAAGATCTAACAACAATAACATTTTAGGTGTTTGTTCTGTGAATCATGATACAATATACTATATATTATCAGACTCCTTTTAAAATACTGTAATCAGGAAAATAATATTTCATCATTCTGAAACAAAGCTTGAAATAGAACTACATAGAGAACATCTTCCAACAAAGAAATAGCAAGATCATTCTCTATTTTGTGAGCTCAGTCAGAAAGATCATTGAAATACTAGCAAAGAGAAAAACACTACCAGCACACACAGTAAGCTAAGCTTGATAATAAACATGGAAAACAGAGATAGAATGACAGTTCAACCTATTTGATCTACTAGACTCTATGTTTCATAGGTTAAAGAACTGACAACATTCATTTAAGGATGTGGTTTAATCTCTGAGTCTCATCACCGAGTGGGCCAGTGGTTTTACATGCAGAAACACTGCAGACAACAGCTATTGAAATGTTGAGAGGACTTGACCTCTTTTAAAAGATCCACTACGCGGAAATCATTCCTCCATTTCCTGGTTCCTAAAATTGTAACAGTTCACGACAAAACAACTAAGTATTGTATAGAGAATCATCATACCATCTAAACCGCTGTGAAATATCTTTTCAATAACCAACATTTTTTATTTTCAGTTGTTTGAAGCTGGTGTACAAAATCGAAAA
The DNA here is from genome assembly GCF_034236695.1 of Oncorhynchus nerka. NCBI lineage: Eukaryota > Metazoa > Chordata > Actinopteri > Salmoniformes > Salmonidae > Oncorhynchus > Oncorhynchus nerka. The sequence goes on along the minus strand of NC_088419.1, from coordinate 88,781,521 downwards.
GTAAAAGACCCATATGCTAAGCATAGAAATAGAGCACACAGAACAGATCTACCGCTTCGCTTCTAAGACTGGCTTTCAATGAGAACGACAGATCTATAACTCTGAATTTTGTCAGGTCACCCAAAAAGTTACATATTGCAGCTTAAAGACACATTAGCAATGGCATTTTCTCCCTAACACCTTGTGTTGACCACACTGAGTATTACTCATATACTGTAAGGCACACCCTTCATTCTTACACACAAACCCACATTTTGGCCAAATGACAAACAATCTAATGAAACCATCAGTTAATCAATGGATTTACAAATATGATTATCAATTACCTGATCTGATTACAATTCATGAATAGTGGTAAAGTAAAAATCTATTCAACTTTAAATGTTTTTTGTTTGTTGCATAGTATATTGACAGCTTTCAAACTTCAAAACTGTCCAAATAGGTAATATTTTGGGGAGTGAAATAAAACAGGCCAACAAATTGTACACAGGCCCTTTCAAATCCAAATTAATAGCGTAGACGAGGGACTTCTCAGAACCACGGCGAACACTTTACAACCTCATCGTTAGCACAGCCCGGCAGTCAGGGAGGGAGCTACCGCTAAATTGGCACACCCAACAGCACTAGAGAAAACTGGCTAAACTCATCATCATAACATAACCACAAACAAACACTGGACAATACTTTCTTCTGTCTGTATGTACTATAGTGGTAATATAGTGAGTGGTCACAATCTCTGGACATTACCCAAAGGGCTTGCATTCTCTCCATGGGAGATTTAAAAAAAAAAATCACTTCAGACATCTGTCCATACTCTCTGAAGAGAGCCGTATTGCTTCGTTATCCTTCTACAATCATCTCAAGCCTTCTGGTAAAACACAGTGTGAAAGCGTCACCTCAGTGTTTAGGAGAAAGCTTGCATTTCATTTGGTGTGCGCACATAACAACGATTTTAGTTTGTGAAATCCCACTCCACCTAAAGCACTCAACTCTACTGGTCTCCATTTTAGCTGTCAGCCTCCATTTTAGCTGTCAGCCTCCATTTTAGCTGTCAGCACCAAAAACCAGGGGGAAGGACGGAAGAGAGAGGAGGATGGAAAGAGATGTTATAAGATGGTGAGCAAGGAAAGGTGAATGAAGGCGAGCAGGAAGAAGTGGAGAGAAGGAGAGAAACAGAGAGAGAGATGGAGAGAGAGATGGAGAGAAACAGAGAGCGAGATGAAGAGAAACAGAGAGAGAGAGTGAGAAAAACAGACAGAGAGAGAGATGGAGAGAGAGAAAGAGAAAAAGAGAGAAAGAGAGAGAGAGGATTGTCTATTTATTCCTATCATCGGTTTACACAGCTCCTCTTCTCCTTTATGTCCTGACTAACAGGAGCATCCTGAGAAACATACATCTCTAAATAGACAAAACGGAGCAACATATATTAAACTACCTTGACTATCTTTACGTGCAGTGAAAAAGCTGTCCATTTTTCCACATTCATGACATGTGACAGTGGATCTAAGCAGATCAAACATTTCCAGAAGTAACAGCTATAAATATATATTAGACATTTTAAGACTGAGCCGTGCCAAAAGCAAATCACAGCTCTGTTTAAGGCATCGTGTTAGGCAACTATACAACGGAACTGTTACTTAGGTCAGGGGGGGGGGGGGGGGGGGTTACTTTGTGTCCTTACAATACTTTCAGATCTGAGGGAAACTAAATCTCTTCTCTATTAACTAAAACACACTCATCTTTTAGTACCATGTAAATGAGTAATATGTACCATTTCATGTGAGTTAAAATCCACCACATATTTTCCCTTTGTTTACACGGTCAGTCTTTGTTTACACGGTCAGTCTTTGTTTACACGGTCAGTCTTTGTTTACACGGTCAGTCTGTGTTTACATGCTAAGTCTTTGTTTACACGGTCAGTCTTTGTTTACATGCTAAGTCTTTGTTTACACGGTCAGTCTTTGTTTACACGCTAAGTCTTTGTTTACACGGTCAGTCTTTGTTTACACGGTCAGTCTTTGTTTACACGGTCAGTCTATGTTTACACGCTAAGTCTTTGTTTACACGGTCAGTCTTTGTTTACATGGTCAGTCTTTGTTTACATGGTCAGTCTTTGTTTACACGGTCAGTCTTTGTTTACATGGTCAGTCTTTGTTTACATGGTCAGTCTTTGTTTACACGGTCAGTCTTTGTTTACATGGTCAGTCTTTGTTTACATGGTCAGTCTTTGTTTACACGGTCAGTCTTTGTTTACATGGTCAGTCTTTGTTTACATGGTCAGTCTTTGTTTACATGGTCAGTCTTTGTTTCATTTATTAGACGGTTTGTTTAAATTCTGTAGCAGGTTAGAAAGAGAACCGAGATAACCGGTCTTCAACTCAGACCCCTAAACTTGGCAGGAAGAGGGGAAAAAACAAGGGTAAGTCAATCAAAGAGTCATATCAGGGCGAACACACGCATCATCTCCAGTTGCCTGGCAGTGTCACGGCGACTTCCTGGTCTGTTTTTGACTTCCTGCGGTCCAAGGTCTGGTTTTGCATTTCTTCCCTCAGTGGTTAGGATTTGAGGAGGGCAGTCTGATTGTAGATCTGTGGTTGGAGGCAACTTCTACCTCAACCACCCCTGTCCCTTGTCCCTGGCCCTGCTTCTGTCTCAAGACTTGTCTGTGGCTTTGCTGTGGCTGTGGTTGTTGTAATGGGTATTATCATGTGTGTTGTTGTTTTTGCAGTGGACCTGGGACAGTTGTAGGCTGGTCTGAAAGTCTGGGCCGAGATGACACATGGAATCTATCTCCTCCAGAAGTCCTTTCTCTTGGACCTCTGCCCCTGAGACCCTGCCCTGTTCTTGCTCCAGCTCCTCTCCCTGACCCATCTCCTCTGGGCTCTCTCTCTCCCAGGGCACCAGCACTGAAGGCTGCCTGGCCTTCACCCCCAGACTCTCTCGGTTCTTGCTGCCCTGCCTCCGGAGACTCTTGTCCTGGTACTGCCTCATCGTTTCCTTGGACAGCACCTTCCTCCGCAGGATGCTGGAGGTGGTCTGGGGTTCGGACTCAGGGCTGAGCAACTGGGGGTTTGGGGACTCTCTAGTGTGGGTTAGCGGTGGTGTGTCTGTTGCCAGTGGACGATTGCATGTGGAGGCACGAGTTGGTGCTGGAGACCGGTTGGATGAGATGTGGTGGTCTCCCAGGGATGGTGCTGGAGACCGGTTGGATGAGATGTGGTGGTCTCCCAGGGATGGTGCTGGAGGTGTGGGGAGTGAAGACTCTGGACAGAGCTGAGAGAGACAGATAGCGGGTGTGTCATAAAGGGCCTGGGGATTAGGTTGGATTTTATGCTGGGCCTTGGTCTGAGGGGCCTGGGTCTTGGGCTGGAGATTGGGGACCTGGTTGTCCTGCTCTGAGGCTGGAGCTAGGACAGGTGGAGAGGATGTTGAGAGGATATGCTTCTGCCTCTTGAGGCTGCTCTTGCTGAGCTGTCTACGTGGGGAGGGGGGCAGGTGCTTCCCGTGGAGGGCACCATCATCCTGCCAGCCCCCTCCCTGCTCTCCTCCTCCAACACCTCCTCTCCCCACCACCCCACTGCCACTAGTACACACCTGGGGCAGGTTGCTCTCACTGACTGGGTTGGAGGTGTTCTAGAACAGAGATACACACAGAGAGTGGTTTAGACATACAGATGTTTTCTCTTACCGGTGCCTCATAGTCAATATTGTCCAAGGCGTCCAGGCTCTGTCTATCTACTGTATGTATCTGGGGTTAGATTAGTGCGGTTTAGATGTTACAGGTATTTCTCTTACCGTTGCCTTGTAGTTGATGTTGTCCATCGAACTGAAGTCCAGGCTCTTGGCGGCGCTGAGTTTGCCGTGCTCTGTGCTGGTGGTGCTCAGAGAGTCCAGGATCTCCTCCAATAGGGTCATCTGGCCCGTGTGGGAGGAGTCTGTGTCCAGCTCCAGCGAATAGGATTCGTCGCTGTCCTCTGTGTAAGACGCCACCTCCCCACTGTCCTCAGACGAGATCCTGAAGGTGAGAAAATTTACATTAGAAAAAATTCATCAGGAAATCAAATCATTAAATTCAGCAAATGAATCCGCAAATCAATGACTACATAAAATTAAAAAAATACACAAATCAATTCTGTATATAAATATTTAAATAAATAAGCCTGCAAATATTTCAGCAGATCAATGATAATTTCATGAATATTGATCTGTCCAAGAGGCTGTGATCAATTGCAATAAGTGTACTTTAGGACTAAACCACTGGAGGGCAGCATTGGTATGGGTAGGAGGATGAAGAGGGATTAATACATAGATCCATGTCAGATATCAGACATATTCAAACTACAGTATACTGGGACTCTATCGGCATCGGCATATTCTAAATCAGAGCCTTACTTGTTGGCAGTGTCCTCTTCATCGTCATCGATGGCAAAGTCAGGACATCCCATGGGACACTTGGTGTCATAATGCTGTAAAAAAACAAAAACACACCAGCGTTCCTCAGGTGACTCATGGTGAATCCCATCTGAACAGGACAACATCATGACTCTGGATGGTGATCGTGCTGTACTGTGTTTGTAACATGGAGACAGGGTGTTAATCACAGTCTAGTCCAGTCCACCCCAGTCCACCCTACCCAACCCAACCCCAGTTCACCCCACCACCACGCCCCACCCCGAGCCACCCTAATCCGGTCCAGCCCGCCCCAGTCCAGACCAATATAATCCGCCCCACCCCAGCCTACCCCAGTCCAGTCCAGCCTACCCCAGTCCAGCCCAGCCTACCCCAGTCCAGCCCAGCCTAACCCAGTCCAGCCCAGCCTACCGCAGTCCAGCACAGTCAAACCCAACCCAGTCCACCCCAGACAAGCCCAGTCCAGCCCAGTCAAACCCAACCCAGTCCACCCCAACCCAGCTCACCCCAGCCTACCCCAGTCCAGCCAACCCCAGTCCAGCCCAGACAAACCCAGTCCACCCAAGTCCAGCCCAGCCTACCTCAGTCCACCCCAGCCTACCCCAGTCCAGTCCAGACAAACCCAGTCCACCCAGTCCAGCCCAGACAAACCCAGCCTACCCCAGTCCAGCCCAGACAAACCCAGTCCACCCAAGTCCAGCCCAGCCTACCTCAGTCCACCCCAGCCTACCCCAGTCCAGCCCAGACAAACCCAGTCCAGCCCAGACAAACCCAGCCTACCTCAGCCTACCCCAGTCCAGCCCAGACAAACCCAGTCCATCCGGTCCAGCCCAGACAAACCCAGCTACCCCAGTCCACCCCAGTCAAAACCAGTCCTCCCCAGCCTACCCCAGTCCAGCCCAGTCAAAACCAGTCCACCCAAGTCCACCCCAGCCTACCCCAGTCCAGCCCAGCCTACCCCAGTCCAGCCCAGCCTACCCAAGTCCAGCCCAACCTACCCCAGTCCACCCAAGTCCAGCCCAGCCTACCCCAGCCCAGCCTACCCAAGTCCAGCCCAGCCTCCCCAGTCAACCCAAGTCCAGCCCAGCCTACCCCAGTCCACCCCAGCCTACCCCAGTCCAGCCCAGTCCACCCCAGCCTACCCCCACCTACCCCAGCCTACCCCAGTCCAGCCTACCCCAGTCCACCCCAGCCTACCCCAGTCCACCCCAGCCTACCTCAGCCTACCCCCCAGTCCACCCCAGTCCACCCCAGCCACCCCAGCCTACCTCAGCCTACCCCAGTCCACCCCAGCCTACCTCAGCCTACCCCAGTCCACCCCAGCCTACCCCAGTCCACCCCAGCCTACCTCAGCCTACCCCAGTCCACCCCAGTCCAGCCCAGCCTACCCCAGTCCACCCCAGCTTACCTCAGCCTACCCCAGTCCACCCCAGCCTACCCCAGTCCAGCCCAGCCTACCCCAGTCCAGCCCAGCCTACCCCAGTCCAGCCCAGCCTACCCCAGTCCACCTCAGCCTACCCCAGTCCAGCCCAGCCTACCTCAGCCTACCTCAGCCTACCCCAGTCCAGCCCAGCCTACCCCAGTCCACCCAGTCCAGCCTACCCCAGTCCACCCAGTCCAGCCTACCCCAGTCCAGCCCAGCCTACCCCAGTCCACCCAGTCCAGCCTACCCCAGTCCAGCCCAGCCTACCCCAGTCCACCTCAGCCTACCCCAGTCCAGCCCAGCCTACCCCAGTCCACCTCAGCCTACCTCAGCCTACCCCAGTCCACCCCAGCCTACCCCAGTCCAGCCCAGCCTACCCCAGTCCCCAGCCTAGCCCACCCAGTCCCCAGCCTACCCCAGTCCAGCCCAGCCTACCCCAGTCCAGCCCAGCCTACCCCAGTCCACCTCAGCCTACCTCAGCCTACCCCAGTCCACCCCAGCCTACCCCAGTCCAGCCCAGCCTACCCCAGTCCAGCCCAGCCTACCCCAGCCTACCCCAGTCCACCTCAGCCTACCTCAGCCTACCCCAGTCCACCCCAGCCTACCCCAGTCCAGCCCAGCCTACCCCAGTCCACCCCAGCCTACCCCAGTCCAGCCCAGCCTACCCCAGTCCACCTCAGTCTACCCCAGTCCAGCCCAGCCTACCCCAGTCCACCTCAGCCTACCTCAGCCTACCCCAGTCCACCCCAGCCTACCCCAGTCCACCCCAGCCTACCCCAGTCCACCTCAGCCTACCTCAGCCTACCCCAGTCCACCCCAGCCTACCCCAGTCCAGCCCAGCCTACCCCAGTCCACCTCAGCCTACCCAGCCTACCCCAGTCCACCCCAGCCTACCCCAGTCCAGCCCAGCCTCACCCCCAGTCCACCTCAGCCTACCTCCAGCCTACCCCAGTCCACCCCAGCCTACCCAGCCTCCCCAGCCCAGCCTACCCCAGTCCACCCCAGCCTACCCCAGTCCACCCCAGTCCACCCCAGCCTACCCCAGTCCACCCCAGCCCAGCCTACCCCAGTCCCCACCCCCAGCCTACCCCAGTCCAGCCCAGCCTACCCCAGTCCAGCCCAGCCTACCCCAGTCCACCCCAGCCTACCCCAGTCCAGCCCAGCCTACCCCAGTCCAGCCCAGCCTACCCCAGTCCAGCCCAGCCTACCCCAGCCTAGCCCAGCCTACCCCAGTCCAGCCTACCCCAGCCTACCCCAGTCCAGCCCAGCCTACCCCAGTCCAGCCCAGCCTACCCCAGTCCAGCCCAGCCTACCCCAGTCCAGCCCACCCCAGTCCAGCCTACCCCAGTCCAGTCCAGCCTACCCCAGTCCAGCCAGTCCAGCCCAGCCTACCCCAGTCCAGTCCAGCCTACCCCAGTCCACCCCAGCCTACCCCAGTCTACCCCAGTCCACCCAGTCCACCCCAGCCTACCCCAGTCCACCCAGTCCAGCCTACCCCAGTCCACCCAGTCCAGCCTACCCCAGTCCACCCAGTCCAGCCTACCCCAGTCCACCCAGTCCAGCCTACCCCAGTCCACCCAGTCCAGCCTACCCCAGTCCACCCAGTCCAGCCAGTCCAGCCTACCCCAGTCCACCCAGTCCAGCCCAGCACCTGGTACCTCAGATCCAATGTGTTTAATAAGCCACCTGTGTAACATGTTGAACTGCGTCTCCCTCCTCCCCCATGAGTTCAGCCCCAGACCTGGTATTAAACATACCTTTATCCACTGCACACGTGTGATCTTTTACTCAGTCTCTACCTCTTTAAATGTCCCCCTAATTCACAGTCTACCTCTTTAAATGTCCCTCTAATTCACAGTCTCTACCTCTTTAAATGTCCCTCTAATTCAGTCTCTACCTCTTTAAATGTCCCTCTAATTCACAGTCTTTACCTCTTTAAATGTCCCTCTAATTCACAGTCTCTACCTCTTTAAATGTCCCTCTAATTCACAGTCTCTACCTCTTTAAATGTCCCTCTAATTCACAGTCTCTACTTCTCTTTAAATGTCCCTCTAATTCAGTCTCTACTTCTCTCTAAATGTCCCTCTAATTCACAGTCTCTACCTCTCTTTAAATGTCTTTAAATGTCCCTCTAATGGATAAGAGCGTCTGCTAAATGACTTAAATGTAAATGTAAATGTAATTCACAGTCTCTACCTCTCTTTAAATGACCCTCTAATTCACAGTCTCTACCTCTCTTTAAATGTACCTCTAATTCACAGTCTCTACCTCTTTAAATGTCCCTCTAATTCACAGTCTCTACCTCTCTTTAAATGTCCCTCTAATTCACAGTCTCTACCTCTTTAAATGTCCCTCTAATTCAGTCTCTACCTCTCTTTAAATGTCCCTCTAATTCCCAGTCTCTACCTCTCTTTAAATGTCCCTCTATTTCACAGTCTCTACCTCTCTTTAAATGTCCCTCTAATTCACAGTCTCTACCTCTCTTTAAATGTCCCTCTAATTCACAGTCTCTACCTCTTTAAATGTCCCTCTAATTCACAGTCGCTACCTCTCTTTAAATGCCCCTCTAATTCACAGTCTCTACCTCTTTAAATGTCCCTCTAATTCACAGTCTCTACCTCTCTTTAAATGTCCCTCTAATTCACAGTCACTACCTCTCTTTAAATGTCCCTCTAATTCAGTCTCTACCTCTTTAAATGTCCCTCTAATTCACAGTCTCTACCTCTCTTTAAATGCCCCTCTAATTCACAGTCTCTACCTCTTTAAATGTCCCTCTAATTCACAGTCTCTACCTCTTTAAATGTCCCTCTAATTCAGTCTCTACCTCTTTAAATGTCCCTCTAATTCACAGTCTCTACCTCTTTAAATGTCCCTCTAATTCAGTCTCTACCTCTCTTTAAATGTCCCTATAATTCACAGTCTCTACCTCTCTTTAAATGTCCCTCTAATTCACAGTCTCTACCTCTTTAAATGTCCCTCTAATTCACAGTCTCTACCTCTTTAAATGTCCCTCTAATTCACAGTCTCTACCTCTTTAAATGTCCCTCTAATTCACAGTCTCTACCTCTTTAAATGCCCCTCTAATTCCCTCTTCGTTTGTCTAGACCTCTCACGCCGACTCTCCCTTTCTCCATTGTCCTCTACCATCATCTCTCCATCCCAGTCTATCTCTCTACCTCACGCCGACTCTCCCTTTCTCCTCTACCATCATCTCTCCATCCCAGTCTCTCTCTCTACCTCACGCCGACTCTCCCTTTCTCCATTGTCCTCTACCATCATCTCACCATCACAGTCTCTCTCTCTCATTCACACCCCTATTTCACTCTCTATACGCAGCCTATAAAATCAGGTTTGCCACATTATCAAAGCCTGTAACTTTCCCCGGCTCCCAGAGAGCAACCATGACCTATGACAGAGATAAATAAATAAATAAATAAATAAAGAGAGAGAGAGGACAGGTCCAATTGAGGGAGAGAAAGAGGAAAAAGGGGACCTAAAACCCCTGAAGACTGAGGGGAGGGGGGAAACATTAGGGCGTTGCACCAACCTGGTCTTGATTAGCTGACACAGTGCCAGCCAGAAGGGAGGAATGTAACGTGTAGCTGATCTCTGCTCATTTAGGGTGCGCGCACACACACACACACACACACACACACACACACACACACACACACACACACACACACACACACACACACACACACACACACACACACACACACACACACACACACACACACACACACACACACGCCATGGTTCTTGCTGCTATTTGAGCACTGGGGCGTGTTTAGGGAAGCGGGCCCTCTCAGTGTGTCTGAGAGGGCATACCCACCTCAACCCATCTCATAACCATACCCACCTCAACCCATCTCATAACCATACCCACCTCAAACCATCTCATAACCATACCCATCTCAACCCATCTCATAACCATACCCACCTCAAACCATCTCATAACCATACCCATCTCATGACCATACCCACCTCAACCCATCTCATAGACCATACCCACCTCAACCCATCTCATAACCATACCCATCTCAACCCATCTCATAACCATACCCACCTCAAACCATCTCATAACCATACCCATCTCATAACCATACCCACCTCAAACCATCTCATAACCATACCCATCTCATAACCATACCCATCTCAACCCATCTCTTAACCATACCCACCTCAACCCATCTCATAACCATACCCACCTCAACCCATCTCATAACCATACCCTCCTCAACGCATCTCATAACCATACCCACCTCAACCCTACCCTGTGCTCTGACCTCTTTCTCCCCTCTCTCTCCAGATGAAATCTCGCGTCTTGTGACGGCCGGCTGCCCAACAACCTGCCCGCTTGACCCTATCCCCTCCTCTCTTCTCCAGACCATTTCCGGAGACCTTCTCCCTTACCTCACCTCGCTCATCAACTCATCCCTGACCGCTGGCTACGTCCCTTCTGTCTTCAAGAGAGCGAGAGTTGCACCCCTTCTGAAAAAACCTACACTCGATCCCTCCGATGTCAACAACTACAGACCAGTATCCCTTCTTTCTTTTCTCTCCAAAACTCTTGAACGTGCCGTCCTTGGCCAGCTCTCCCGCTATCTCTCTCAGAATGACCTTCTTGATCCAAATCAGTTAGGTTTCAAGACTAGTCATTCAACTGAGACTGCTCTTCTCTGTATCACGGAGGCGCTCCGCACTGCTAAAGCTAACTCTCTCTCCTCTGCTCTCATCCTTCTAGACCTATCGGCTGCCTTCGATACTGTGAACCATCAGATCCTCCTCTCCACCCTCTCCGAGTTGGGCATCTCCGGCGCGGCCCACGCTTGGATTGCGTCCTACCTGACAGGTCGCTCCTACCAGGTGGCGTGGCGAGAATCTGTCTCCTCACCACGCGCTCTCACCACTGGCGTCCCCCAGGGCTCTGTTCTAGGCCCTCTCCTATTCTCGCTATACACCAAGTCACTTGGCTCTGTCATAACCTCACATGGTCTCTCCTATCATTGCTATGCAGACGACACACAATTAATCTTCTCCTTTCCCCCTTCTGATGACCAGGTGGCGAATCGCATCTCTGCATGTCTGGCAGACATATCAGTGTGGATGACGGATCACCACCTCAAGCTGAACCTCGGCAAGACGGAGCTGCTCTTCCTCCCGGGTAGGACTGCCCGTTCCATGATCTCGCCATCACGGTTGACAACTCCATTGTGTCCTCCTCCCAGAGCGCTAAGAACCTTGGCGTGATCCTGGACAACACCCTGTCGTTCTCAACTAACATCAAGGCGGTGGCCCGTTCCTGTAGGTTCATGCTCTACAACATCCGCAGAGTACGACCCTGCCTCACACAGGAAGCGGCGCAGGTCCTAATCCAGGCACTTGTCATCTCCCGTCTGGATTACTGCAACTCGCTGTTGGCTGGGCTCCCTGCCTGTGCCATTAAACCCCTACAACTCATCCAGAACGCCGCAGCCCGTCTGGTGTTCAACCTTCCCAAGTTCTCTCACGTCACCCCGCTCCTCCGCTCCCTCCACTGGCTTCCAGTTGAAGCTCGCATCCGCTACAAGACCATGGTGCTTGCCTACGGAGCTGTGAGGGAACGGCACCTCAGTACCTCCAGGCTCTGATCAGGCCCTACACCCAAACAAGGGCACTGCGTTCATCCACCTCTGGCCTGCTCGCCTCCCTACCACTGAGGAAGTACAGTTCCCGCTCAGCCCAGTCAAAACTGTTCGCTGCTCTGGCCCCCCAATGGTGGAACAAACTCCCTCACGACGCCAGGACAGCGGAGTCAATCACCACCTTCCGGAGACACCTGAAACCCCACCTCTTTAAGGAATACCTAGGATAGGATAAAGTAATCCTTCTCACCCCCCTTAAAAGATTTAGATGCACTATTGTAAAGTGGCTGTTCCACTGGATGTCATAAGGTGAACGCACCAATTTGTAAGTCGCTCTGGATAAGAGCGTCTGCTAAATGACTTAAATGTAAATGTAAAATGTAATACCCATCTCATAACCATACCCACCTCAACCCATCTCACAACCATACCCACCTCAACCCATCTCATAACCATACCCATCTCATGACCATACCCATCTCATAACCATACCCACATCAACCCATCTCATAGACCATACCCACCTCAACCCATCTCATAACCATACCCATCTCACAACCATACCCACCTCAACCCATCTCATAACCATACCCACCTCAACCCATCTCATAACCACCTCAACCCATCTCATAACCATACCCACCTCATAACCATACCCATCTCATAACCATACCCACCTCATAACCATACCCATCTCATAACCATACCCATCTCATAACCATACCCACCTCGACCCATCTCATAACCATACCCACCTCAACCCATCTCACAACCATACCCACCTCAACCCATCTCATAGACCATACCTACCTCAACCCATCTCATATTCATACCCACCTCAACCCATCTCATAACCATACCCACCTCAACCCATCTCATAGACCATACCCACCTCAACTCATCTCACAACCATACCCACCTCAACCCATCTAATATTCATAACCACCTCAACCCATCTCATAACCATACCCACCTCAACCCATATAATATTCATAACCATACCCATCTCATAACCATACCCACCTCAACCAGCCCTCCCTTTCCTATGATCATAATTCTATGCATGCTAGATTCCCGACCCCTACCTAAAAACTGTAGGATGGACAAACGATACAGAAAACAGAAAGACATCTGCAAACAAAAGTAACCTGGATGAATACACACTATGAAACAAACATAACTGATTTAACATACAAGTCATGCAGTGGAAGTAGAATGGCTATTGGAGAAACAGTCCAGCCAAGCTAACCCAGAAACAGTCCAGCCAAGCTAACCCAGAAACAGTCCAGCCAAGCTAACCCAGAAACAGTCCAGCCAAGCTAACCCAGAAACAGTCCAGCCAAGCTAACCCAGAAACAGTCCAGCCAAGCTAACCCAGAAACGGTCCAGCCAAGCTAACCCAGAGATAAACATGCTTCTCATGACAGACTGAGAGAAAACTGGACTGTTGTTCTATTGGTCTCCATCTCACACTCTCAGTCTGCATCTCTCTCTCTCCTCTGTCTCTACCTCTCTTTCTTGTTCTATTGGTCTCCATCTCACACTCTGTCTGTATCTCTCTCTCCCCCTTCTATCCCTCTTTCTCTCATTACAGATGACTCGGCTGCAGTTGAAGAGAAATGGAGAGAGAGAGAGAGGGAGAGGTAGAGAGAGAGAGAGAGAGAGAGAGAGAGAGAGAGAGAGAGAGAGAGAGAGAGAGAGAGAGAGAGAGAGAGAGAGAGAGAGAGAGAGAGAGAGAGAGAGAGAAAGAAAGAAAGAAAGAAAGAGAGAGAGAGAGGGAGAAAGAAAGAGAGAGAGAGAGGGAGAAAGAAAGAGAGAGGGAGAAAGAAAGAGAGAGAGAGAGAGGGAGAAAGAAGGAGAGAGAAAGAAGGAGAGAGAGAGAGAGAAAGAAGGAGAGAGAGAGAGAGAAAGAAGGAGAGAGAGAGAGAGAAAGAAGGAGAGAGAGAGAGAGAAAGAAGGAGAGAGAGAGAGCAGCGCCAGGAAAAGATGCAGCAAATGATGTGTAATACTGAAAATGAAAAGGTCCAGACTATTTCATGAAATCTGTCAGATTGGAGGACAGATGAGAAACCCATTCGTTTGTTTAAACGCACACTAAATCACTAAGCTCACTGTTATGAGATGTGGTTCAATAGCTCCTCTGCAGGGTCACCTCTACTGGCATGACAATGGACCTTCTTACTATCTGTCAATATTTGTTTGAATAATGTTTAGTCCACTGATGCGATATACTCAATGGTGAGTTATTCTAGTCATTGTCAATACCTACGCAGCTACACATACTCTGTGGCAATAAATCATTTAAATGTACAGTAAGTTGACAGCCATCTTTTCACTTAACATCATTTATTGAAGTACAATTCTGGTGAAATAAAACCTGTATATTCAATATGGCAAATACTGCTAAGTCATCCTCTAACAAAGGAATAGTGTCATGCTTTCCAAACAGAATGAGCCAAGATATCAAATCTATATAGAGGAGAGCTCATGCCAGTGACTCTATGAAACCTTCATGTACAATACAATAAATCTAGATTTTACTCCTCTAGTTATATGAGAGGAAAATAGTAATCACCGTCCAATTCAGACAGAAATATTTGAAGAAATAAACTTTTTCTCTCTCTCCTCGGTCTGCTTGACTAATTATGTGACGCGGCGAGCATGCGGCTGTGCACTGCAGGCAACGACGGATCGCCAGCGACATTAACTACTGGCTCTACATTATACATTTCATATGGTGTTTCTGAGTGGCCACTGATCTCACAGCTTGGCACACTATGAGAGATATGCCTGGAACATGCACACAAACCTTATAGACGGAGAGAGAGAGGGGGAGGGGGAGGAGGGGGAGAGGGGAGAGGAGAGAGAGAGAGAGAGATATGCCTGGAACATGCACACAAACCTTATAGACTGAGAGAGGGGAGAGAAAAGAGAGAGGGGGAGAGGGGGAGAGAGAGATATGCCTGGAACATTATAGACAGAGAAAAAGAGAGAGGGGGAGGGGGAGAGAGAGAGAGATATGCCTGGAACATTATAGATAGAGAGAAAGAGAGAGGGGGAGAGGGGGGGGAGATATGCCTGGAACATTATAGACAGAGAGAAAGAGAGAGAGATATGCCTGGAACATTATAGACAGAGAGAAAGAGAGAGAGATATGCCTGGAACATTATAGACAGAGAGAAAGAGAGAGAGATATGCCTGGAACATTATAGACAGAGAGAGAGAGATATGCCTGGAACATGCACACAAACCTTATAGACTGAGAAAGGGGGAGAGGAAAGAGAGAGAGATATGCCTGGAACATTATAGACAGAGAGAAAGAGAGAGATATGCCTGGAACATTATAGACAGAGAGAAAGAGAGAGGGGGGGGGGAGAGGGGGTGAGAGAGAGAGATATGCCTGGAACATTATAGACAGAGAGAAAGAGAGAGGGGAGAGGGGGAGAGAGGGGGGGGGAGAGAGAGATATGCCTGGAACATTATAGACAGAGAGAAAGAGAGAGGGGGAGAGGGGGAGGGGAGAGAGAGATATGCCTGGAACATTATAGACAGAGAGAAAGAGAGAGGGGGAGAGGGGGGGGGGAGAGAGATATGCCTGGAACATTATAGACAGAGAGAAAGAGAGAGAGATATGCCTGGAACATTATAGACAGAGAGAAAGAGAGAGGGGGAGAGGGGGGAGAGGGGAGAGAGGGGGGGGAGCTTGGCACACTATGAGAGATATGCCTGGAACATGCACACAAACCTTATAGACAGAGAGAAAGAGAGAGGGGGGGAGAGGGGGAGAGAGAGCTTGGCACACTATGAGATATATGCCTGGAACATGCACACAAACCTTATAGACAGAGAGAGGGGGAGAGAGATATGCCTGGAACATGCACACAAACCTTATAGACGGAGAGAGAGTGAGAGAGATATGCCTGGAACATGCACACAAACCTTATAGACGGAGAGAGAGTGAGAGAGATATGCCTGGAACATGCACACAAACCTTATAGACGGAGAGAGAGTGAGAGAGATATGCCTGGAACATGCACACAAACATTATAGACTGAGAGAAAGAGAGAGATATGCCTGGAACATGCACACAAACCTTATAGACTGAGAGAAAGATATGCCTGGAACATGCACACAAACCTTATAGACTGAGAGAAAGAGAGATATGCCTGGAACATGCACACAAACCTTATAGACTGAGAGAAAGAGAGAGATATGCCTGGAACATGCACACAAACCTTATAGACTGAGAGAAAGAGAGAGATATGCCTGGAACATGCACACAAACCTTATAGACTGAGAGAAAGAGAGAGATATGCCTGGAACATGCACACAAACCTTATAGACTGAGAGAAAGAGAGAGATATGCCTGGAACATGCACACAAACCTTATAGACTGAGAGAGGGGAGAGGGGGGGGAGAGGGGAGAGAGAGAGAGAGATATGCCTGGAACATGCACACAAACCTTATAGACAGAGAGAGAGAGAGAGGGGGGGAGGGGAGAGAGAGAGAGAGATATGCCTGGAACATGCACACAAACCTTATAGACAGAGAGAGAGAGAGAGAGAGGGGGGAGGGGGGGGAGAGAGAGAGAGATATGCCTGGAACATGCACACAAACCTTATAGACAGAGAGAGAGAGAGATATGCCTGGAACATGCACACAAACCTTATAGACTGAGAGGAAGAGAGATATGCCTGGAACATGCACACAAACCTTATAGACTGAGAGAAAGAGAGAGGAAAGAGAGAGAGGGGGAGAGGGGGAGAGAGAGATATGCCTGGAACATGCACACAAGCCTTATAGACAGAGAGAAAGAGAGAGGAAAGAGAGAGAGGGGGGAGAGAGAGATATGCCTGGAACATGCACACAAACCTTATAGACAGAGAGAAAGAGAGAGGAAAGAGAGAGGGGGAGGGGGAGAGGGGGAGAGGGGCGAGGGGGGGAGGGGGAAGAGGGGGAGAGGGGGGGAGAGAGATATGCCTGGAACATGCACACAAACCTTATAGACAGAGAAAGAGAGAGGAAAGAGAGAGGGGGGGAGAGGGGGAGAGAGGGGGAAAGGGGGAAGAGGGGGGAGAGAGAGATATATGCCTGGAACATGCACACAAACCTTATAGACAGAGAGAAAGAGAGGGGGAGAGAGAGAGAGAGATGCCTGGAACATGCACACAAACCTTATAGACAGAGAGAGAGAGAGATATGCCTGGAACATGCACACAAACCTTATAGACTGAGAGAAAGAGATATATGCCTGGAACATGCACACAAACCTTATAGACTGAGAGAAAGAGAGAGGAAAGAGAGAGGGGGGGGAGAGAGAGATAAGCCTGGAACATGCACACAAGCCTTATAGACAGAGAGAAAGAGAGAGGAAAGAGAGAGAGGGGGAGGGGGGAGAGGGGGAGAGAGGGGGAGAGGGGGAGAGAGAGAGAGAGATATGCCTGGAACATGCACACAAACCTTAGACAGAGAGAAAGAGAGAGGAAAGAGAGAGAGGGGGAGAGGGGGAGAGAGGGGGAGAGGGGGAGAGGGGGAGAGAGATATGCCTGGAACATGCACACAAACCTTATAGACTGAGAGAAAGAGAGAGGAAAGAGAGAGAGATATGCCTGGAACATGCACACAAACCTTATAGACAGAGAGAAAGAGAGGGGGGAGAGGGGAGAGAGAGAGAGAGAGATGCGTGGAACATGCACACAAACCTTATAGACAGAGAGAAAGAGAGAGAGGGGGAGAGGGGGAGAGGGGTAGAGAAAGATCGAGAGAGAGAGAGAGCGAGGGGAAAGAGAGAGAGAGCGAGATAGAGGGGGAGAGGGGTAGAGAAAGAGAGAGAGAGAGAGGGGGAAGAGAGAGAGAGGTGGGGAGGGGTAGAGAAAGAGCGAGAGAGAGAGAGAGGGGGGAGAGGGGTAGAGAAAGAGCGAGAGAGAGAGAGGGGGAGAGAAAGAGAAAGCGAGAGAGAGAGGTGGGGAGGGGGAGAGCGGGAGAGAGGAGAAAGAGAAGGGGAGAGAAAGAGCGCGAGAGGGGGAGGGAGAGAGAGAGAAAGAGAGAGAGAGAGAGAAAGAGCAAGAGCGAGGGGAATGGGAGAGAAGGAGAGAGAGCGGGGGAGAGAGCAGGGAGAGAAAGAGAGAGCGAGAAAGAGAGGGAGAGAAAGAGAGGTGAGGGGGGAAAGAGAGGGGGAAGAGAGAGGGGGAGTGGGAGAGAGATGGGGAGAGAAAGTGAGAGACAGATGGGGAGGGGAGAGAAAGAGGGAGAGAGAGGGGGAGAGAAAGCGAGAGAGGTGGGGGAGGGGAGAGGGGGAGAGAAAGAGAGGGGAGAGAAAGAGCGCGAGAGGGGGAGGGAGAGAGAGAGAAAGAGAGAAAGAGAGAGCAAGAGCGAGGGGAATGGGAGAGAAAGAGAGAGCGGGGGAGAGAAAGA
Source organism: Oncorhynchus nerka (assembly GCF_034236695.1). Lineage (NCBI taxonomy): Eukaryota > Metazoa > Chordata > Actinopteri > Salmoniformes > Salmonidae > Oncorhynchus > Oncorhynchus nerka. The sequence goes on along the minus strand of NC_088419.1, from coordinate 88,763,647 downwards.
GAGAGGAGAAAGAAGGGGAGAGGAGAGAGAGGGGGAAAGAGAGGGGGAAGAGAGAGGGGGAGTGGGAGAGAAAGTGAGAGACAGATGGGGAGGGGGAGAGAAAGAGGGAAAGAGAGGGGAGAGAGCGAGAGAGGTGGGGGAGGGGAGAGAGGGGGAGAGAAGAGGGAGAGAGAGAGGGAGAGAAAGCGAGATATGTGGGGGAGGGGAGAGGGAGAGAAATAGGGAGAGAGAGGGGAGGGGGAAGAGAAAGAGGGAGAGAGAGGGGGAGAGAAAGCGAGAGAGGTGGGGGGAGAAAGCGAGAGAGGTGGGGGAGGGGGAGAGCGAGGGCGAGAGAGAGGGGAGAGAGAGCGCGAGAGCGAGAGGAGAAGGGGAGAGGAAGAGAGAGCGAGAGGGGGTGAGAAACAGAGAGAGTGAGGGGGAGGGGAGAGGGGGAGAGAAACAGAGAGAGGGGGGAGAGAACTGGAGCAATAGAGAAAGAGCGAGCGAGAGAGAGAGGGAGGGGATAGAATGAGAGAAAGAGGGGAGGGGAGAGAGAGAGTAAGAGTGAGAAAAAGAGGGGAGCGGGAGAGAAAGTGAGAGAGATGGGGGAGAGAGGGGGAGAGAAAGAGAGAGAGAGGGGAGAGAAAGAGAGAGCTAGAGAGGGGGAGGGTGAGAGAGGAGAGAAAGAGCGAGAGAGAGAGAGAGAGAGAGAGAGAGAGAGAGAAAGAGCTAGAGAGAAATGGGGAGAAAGAGAGTGTGAGAGAGCGGGGAGGGGAGAGAAAGAGAGAGAGGGGGAGAGAGTGGGAGAAAGAGGGGGGGGGAGAGAAAGGAGAGAGAGAGAGAGAGAGAGAGAGAGAGAGCGAGAGAAAGCGAGAGTGAGAGGGGAAGGGGAGAGGGGAGATAGCAAGAGAGAGGGGGGAGGAGTGGGAGAGAGGGGGGATAGAGAACTGGAGCGAGAGAGCTAGGGATGGAGACGCATGGCCAAGTCTGTCTTTCTGTTAGACATACAACTACAGACGCTGTTTGAGGCAGGATCCACTGCCTGCCTGTCCAACTGGCTGCCTCTGAAAGCACACGCTTTTTAACAAACCGGCTAAAAGAAAAGGATTGTGCACATTTAGCAAAAAAAATCAAGTGTTCCTATAAAATCAGCAAGCGTGTCAGTGGATGTATGCAGTACTTCAAAGATACCAGCAGGCGGTAGTTTAGATTCAGCCAAAAATCTCACAGGCCAGAGACTACAAATAACCACCAAAACACACACACACACACACACACACACACACACCAATCTCCTCATGATCACCATACAGATGTGTGCAGTTTCTCCCCATTAGAACGGAAGCAGAAAAACAAACTGTCCGCACTAGTCAAAAACTCTCCATTCAACAAACACACAGACACACAAAGTATCTCTCTGATGCTGGTCAACAAACACACACACACACACAGTAGAGGTAGAAACACCATCACTCCAACCACAAGCCTGCTATCACTACACATTTCACCATCTCTCTCACAGCTAACATACTGCTGCAGCAACTAAAACACACACACATACGCCTCACAACCCCCCCCCCCCACACGCACACGCCTCACAACCCCCCCCACAGACACACACCTCACACACACACACACACGTACGCCTCACCCCCCCACACACACACACACGTACGCCTCACCCCCCACACCCACACACAATCGCCTCACACCCCCGCCCACCCCAACACACACACGTACGCCTCACACATCCCCCCCACACACGTACGCCTCACACACCCCGCCCACCCCAACACACACACGTACGCCTCACACATCCCCCCCCCCACACACGTACGCCTCACACCCCCCACACACACACGTACGCCTCACACAACCCCCCCATACACACACGTAAGCCTCACACAGCCCCCCCCACACACACACGTAAGCCTCACACATCCCCCCACACACACACGTAAGCCTCACACAACCCCCCCCACACACACACGTAAGCCTCACACAACCCCCCCCACACACACACGTACGAGACATATACCTCCAAACACTAAGGGGGAGTTATACAGTTACACTACAGTTATACAGTTACACTACAGTTATACAGTTTTTTATTTATTTTTTATTTTTATTTCACCTTTATTTAACCAGGTAAGCAAGTTGAGAACAAGTTCTCATTTACAATTGCGACCTGGCCAAGATAAAGCAAAGCAGTTCGACACATACAACGACACAGAGTTACACATGGAGTAAAACAAACATACAGTCAATAATACAGTAAAAAAACAACAAGTCTATATACAATGTGAGCAAATTAGGTGAGAAGGGAGGTAAAGGCAAAAAAGGCGATGGTGGCAAAGTAAATACAATATAGCAAGTAAAACACTGGAATGGTAGTTTTGCAATGGAAGAATGTGCAAAGTAGAAATAAAAATAATGGGGTGCAAAGGAGCAAAATAAATAAATAAATTAAATACAGTTGGGAAAGAGGTAGTTGTTTGGGCTAAATTATAGGTGGGCTATGTACAGGTGCAGTAATCTGTAAGATGCTCTGACAGTTGGTGCTTAAAGCTAGTGAGGGAGATAAGTGTTTCCAATTTAAGAGATTTTTGTAGTTCGTTCCAGTCATTGGCAGCAGAGAACTGGAAGGAGAGGCGGCCAAAGAAAGAATTGGTTTTGGGGTGACTAGAGAGATATACCTGCTGGAGCGTGTGCTACAGGTGGGAGATGCTATGGTGACCAGCAAGCTGAGATAAGGGGGGACTTTACCTAGCAGGGTCTTGTAGATGACATGGAGCCAGTGGGTTTGGCGACGAGTATGAAGCGAGGGCCAGCCAACGAGAGCGTACAGGTCGCAATGGTGGGTAGTATATGGGGCTTTGGTGACAAAACGGATTGCACTGTGATAGACTGCATCCAATTTGTTGAGTAGGGTATTGGAGGCTATTTTGTAAATGACATCGCCAAAGTCGAGGTTTGGTAGGATGGTCAATTTTACAAGGGTATGTTTGGCAGCATGAGTGAAGGATGCTTTGTTGCGAAATAGGAAGCCAATTCTAGATTTAACTTTGGATTGGAGATGTTTGATATGGGTCTGGAAGGAGAGTTTACAGTCTAACCAGACACCTAAGTATTTGTAGTTGTCCACGTATTCTAAGTCAGAGCCGTCCAGAGTAGTGATGTTGGACAGGCGGGTAGGTGCAGGTAGCGATCGGTTGAAGAGCATGCATTTAGTTTTACTTGTATTTAAGAGCAATTGGAGGCCACGGAAGGAGAGTTGTATGGCATTGAAGCTTGCCTGGAGGGTTGTTAACACAGTGTCCAAAGAAGGGCCGGAAGTATACAGAATGGTGTCGTCTGCGTAGAGGTGGATCAGAGACTCACCAGCAGCAAGAGCGACCTCATTGATGTATACAGAGAAGAGAGTCGGTCCAAGAATTGAACCCTGTGGCACCCCCATAGAGACTGCCAGAGGTCCGGACAGCAGACCCTCCGATTTGACACACTGAACTCTATCAGAGAAGTAGTTGGTGAACCAGGCGAGGCAATCATTTGAGAAACCAAGGCTGTCGAGTCTGCCGATGAGGATGTGGTGGTTGACAGAGTCGAAAGCCTTGGCCAGATCAATGAATACGGCTGCACAGTAATGTTTCTTATCGATGGCGGTTAAGATATCGTTTAGGACCTTGAGCGTGGCTGAGGTGCACCCATGACCAGCTCTGAAACCAGATTGCATAGCAGAGAAGGTATGGTGAGATTCGAAATGGTCGGTAATCTGTTTGTTGACTTGGCTTTCGAAGACCTTAGAAAGGCATGGTAGGATAGATATAGGTCTGTAGCAGTTTGGGTCAAGAGTGTCCCCCCTTTGAAGAGGGGGATGACCGCAGCTGCTTTCAATCTTTGGGAATCTCAGATGACACGAAAGAGAGGTTGAACAGGCTAGTAATAGGGGTGGCAACAATTTCGGCAGATAATTTTAGAAAGAAAGGGTCCAGATTGTCTAGCCCGGCTGATTTGTAGGGGTCCAGATTTTTCAGCTCTTTCAGAACTTCAGCTGAATGGATTTGGGAGAAGGAGAAATGGGGAAGGCTTGGGCGAGTTGCTGTTGGGGGTGCAGTGCTGTTGACCGGGGTAGGAGTTGCCAGGTGGAAAGCATGGCCAGCCGTAGAAAAATGCTTATTGAAATTCTCAATTATGGTGGATTTATCAGTGGTGACAGTGTTTCCTATCTTCAGTGCAGTGGGCAGCTGGGAGGAGGTGTTCTTATTCTCCATGGACTTTACAGTGTCCCAGAACTTTTTAGAGTTAGTGTTGCAGGAAGCAAATTTCTGCTTGAAAAAGCTAGCCTTGGCTTTTCTAACTGCCTGTGTATAACGGTTTCTAGCTTCCCTGAACAGCTGCATATCACGGGGCTGTTCGATGCTAATGCAGAACGCCATAGGATGTTTTTGTGTTGGTTAAGGGCAGTCAGGTCTGGGGAGAACCAAGGGCTATATCTGTTCCTGGTTCTAATTTTCTTGAATGGGGCATGTTTATTTAAGATTGTTAGGAAGCATTTTAAAAAAATATCCAGGCATCCTCTACTGACGGGATGAGATCAATATCCTTCCAGGACACCCCGGCCAGGTCGATTAGAAAGGCCTGCTCGCTGAAGTGTTTCAGGGCGTTTTACAGTGATGAGTGGAGGTCGTTTGACCGCTGACCCATTACGGATGCAGGCAATGAGGCAGTGATCGCTGAGATCTTGGTTGAAGACAGCAGAGGTGTATTTAGAGGGGAAGTTGGTTAGGATGATATCTATGAGGGTGCCCGTGTTTAAGGCTTTGGGCGGGTACCTGGTAGGTTCATTGATAATTTGTGTGAGATTGAGGGCATCAAGTTTAGATTGTAGGATGGCTGGGGTGTTAAGCATGTTCCAGTTTAGGTCGCCTAGCAGCACGAGCTCTGAAGATAGATGGGGGGCAATCAGTTCACATATGGTGTCCAGAGCACAGCTGGGGGCAGAGGGTGGTCTATAGCAGGCGGCAACGGTGAGAGACTTGTTTTTAGAGAGTGGATTTTAAAAGTAGAAGTTCAAATTGTTTGGGTACAGACCTGGATAGTAGGACAGAACTCTGCAGGCTATCTTTGCAGTAGATTGCAACACCGCCCCCTTTGGCAGTTCTATCTTGTCTGAAAATGTTGTAGTTTGGAATTAAAATTTCTGAATTTTTGGTGGTCTTCCTAAGCCAGGATTCAGACACAGCTAGAACATCCGGGTTGGCAGAGTGTGCTAAAGCAGTGAAAAGAACAAACTTAGGGAGGAGGCTTCTAATGTTAACATGCATGAAACCAAGGCTATTACGGTTACAGAAGTCATCAAAAGAGAGCGCCTGGGGAATAGGAGTGGAGCTAGGCACTGCAGGGCCTGGATTCACCTCTACATCGCCAGAGGAACATAGGAGGAGAAGAATAAGGGTACGGCTAAAAGCAATAAGAATTGGTCGTCTAGAACGTCTGGAACAGAGAGTAAAAGGAGGTTTCTGGGGGCGATAAAATAGCATCAAGGTATAATGTATAGACAAAGGTATGGTAGGATGTGAATATTGAGTGATGAAGAGAGAGATATTGTCTCTAGAAACATAATTGAAACCAGGAGATGTCATTGCATGTGTGGGTGGTGGAACTAATAAGTTGGATAAGGTATAGTGAGCAGGACTAGAGGCTCTACAGTGAAATAAGCCAATAAACACTAACCAGAACAGCAATGGACAAGACATATTGACATTAAGGAGAGGCATCCTTAGTCGAGTGATCAAAAGGGTCCAGGGAGTGGAGAGGTTGGTTTGGGGGTCACTGTAGTTACACTACAGTTATACAGTTATACTAGTTAAACTACAGTTATACAGTTATACTACAGTTACACTACAGTTATACAGTTACACTACAGTTATACAGTTACACTACTTATACAGTTACACTACATTTATACAGTTACACTACAGTTATACTAGTTACACTACAGTTATACTAGTTATACTACAGTTATACAGTTACACTATTTACACTACAGTTATACTAGTTACACTACAGTTATACAGTTACACTACAGTTATACAGTTACACTACAGTTATACAGTTACACTACATTTATACTAGTTACACTACATTTATACTAGTTACACTACATTTATACAGTTATACTACAGTTAAACTACAGTTATACTACAGTTATACTACAGTTATACAGTTACACTACAGTTATACTAGTTACACTACAGTTATACTAGTTACACTACAGTTATACAGTTACACTACAGTTATACAGTTACACTACAGTTATACTACAGTTACACTACAGTTATACTACAGTTACACTACAGTTATACTACAGTTATACAGTTACACTATTTACACTACAGTTATACTAGTTACACTACAGTTATACTAGTTACACTACAGTTATACAGTTATACTAGTTACACTACAGTTATACTACATTTACATTTTACATTTAAGTCATTTAGCAGACGCTCTTATCCAGAGTTACTTACAAATTGGTACGTTATACTTAAGACATCCAGTGGAACAGTTACAATAGTGCATCTAAATATTTTAACTGACAGTTACTTTATCCTATCCTAGGTATTCCTGAAAGAGGTGGGGTTTCAGGTGTCTCCGGAGTTATTGACTCCGCTGTCCTGGCGTCGTGAGGGGAGTTTGTTCCACCATTGGGGGCCAGAGCAGCGAACAGTTTTGACTGGGCTGCGCAGGAACTGTTACTTCCTCAGTGGTAGGAGGCACTACAGTTATACAGTTTGTTTGGGTGTATGATCAGTGGAGGTACACTTCCCCTCACAGTTATACTGAAGCACCATGGTCTTGTACAGTTAACTGGAAGCCAGTGGAGAGAGCGGAGGAGCGGGGTGACGTTATAGAACTAAGGTTGAACACCAGACGGGCTGCGGCGTTCTGGATGAGTTGTAGGGGTTTAATGGCACAGGCACAGTTATACAGTTGCAGTAATCCAGACGGGAGATGACAAGTGCCTGGATTAGGACCTGCGCTGCTTCCTGTGTGAGGCAGGGTCGTACACTGCATGTTGTAGAGCATGAACCTACAAGAACGGGCCACCGCCTTTACACTATGTTATACGACAGTTATCCAGGATCAGTTCTTAGCGCTCTGGGAGGAGGACACAATGGAGTTAACCGTGATGGCGAGTTCATGGACGGGCAGTTTCCCGGGAGGAAGAGCAGCTCCGTCTTGCCGAGTTCAGCTTGAGGTGGTGATCCGTCATCCACACTGTTATGTCTGCCAGACATGCAGAGATACTAGTTCGCCACCTGGTCATCAGTTATACTACAGTTGTACTAGTTACACTACAGTTATACAGTTATACTAGTTACACTACACTACAGTTATACTAGTTACACTACAGTTATACAGTTATACTACAGTTACACAGTTACACTACAGTTATACTACATTTATACAGTTATACTAGTTACACTACAGTTATACTACAGTTATACAGTTACACTATTTACACTACAGTTATACAGTTATACTACAGTTATACTAGTTACACTACAGTTACACTACAGTTATACTACAGTTACACTACAGTTATACAGTTACACTATTTACACTACAGTTATACTAGTTACACTACAGTTATACTAGTTACACTACAGTTATACAGTTACACTACATTTATACTAGTTACACTACAGTTATACAGTTATACTAGTTACACTACAGTTATACTACAGTTACACTACAGTTACACTAGTTATACTAGTTACACTACAGTTATACTAGTTACACTACAGTTACACTACAGTTATACTACAGTTACACTACAGTTACACTACAGTTACACTACAGTTATACTAGTTACACTACAGTTATACAGTTATACTAGTTACACTACAGTTATACTAGTTACACTACAGTTATACAGTTACAATATTTACACTACAGTTATACTACAGTTATACAGTTATACTAGTTACACTACATTTATACAGTTACACTACAGTTACACTACATTTATACAGTTACACTACAGTTAGTTATACTAGTTACACTACAGTTATACTACAGTTACACTACAGTTATACTTATACTAGTTACACTACAGTTATACTAGTTACACTACAGTTATACAGTTACACTACATTTATACTAGTTACACTACAGTTAGTTATACTAGTTACACTACAGTTATACTAGTTACACTACAGTTATACAGTTACACTACAGTTATACAGTTACACTACAGTTATACAGTTATACTAGTTACACTACAGTTATACTAGTTACACTACAGTTATACTAGTTACACTACAGTTACACTACAGTTACACTACAGTTATACTAGTTACACTACAGTTATACTACAGTTATACTACAGTTATACAGTTACACTATTTACACTACAGTTATACTAGTTACACTACAGTTATACAGTTACACTACAGTTATACAGTTACACTACAGTTATACAGTTACACTACATTTATACTAGTTACACTACAGTTATACTAGTTACACTACAGTTATACTAGTTACACTACAGTTATACAGTTACACTACATTTATACTAGTTACACTACATTTATACAGTTATACTACAGTTACACTACAGTTATACTACAGTTATACAGTTACACTAGTTACACTACAGTTATACAGTTACACTAGTTACACTACAGTTATACAGTTACACTAGTTACACTACAGTTATACTACACTTACACTACAGTTATACTAGTTACACTACAGTTATACTAGTTACACTACAGTTATACTAGTTACACTACAGTTATACAGTTACACTACAGTTATACAGCTATACAGTTACACTACATTTATACTAGTTACACTACATTTATACTAGTTACACTACATTTATACTAGTTACACTACATTTATACAGTTATACTACAGTTAAACTACAGTTATACTACAGTTATACTACAGTTATACAGTTACACTACAGTTATACTAGTTACACTACAGTTATACTAGTTACACTACAGTTATACAGTTACACTACAGTTATACAGTTACACTACAGTTATACTACAGTTACACTACAGTTATACTACAGTTACACTACAGTTATACTACAGTTACACTATTTACACTACAGTTATACTAGTTACACTACAGTTATACTAGTTACACTACAGTTATACAGTTACACTACATTTATACTAGTTACACTACAGTTATACAGTTATACTAGTTACACTACAGTTACACTAGTTATACTAGTTACACTACAGTTATACTAGATACACTACAGTTATACAGTTATACTACAGTTATACTAGTTACACTACAGTTACACTACAGTTACACTACAGTTATACTAGTTACACTACAGTTATACTACAGTTACACTACAGTTATACAGTTACACTATTTACACTACAGTTATACTACAGTTATACAGTTATACTAGTTACACTACATTTATACAGTTACACTACAGTTACACTACATTTATACAGTTACACTACAGTTAGTTATACTAGTTACACTACAGTTATACTACAGTTACACTACAGTTATACTAGTTACACTACAGTTATACTAGTTACACTACAGTTATACAGTTACACTACATTTATACTAGTTACACTACAGTTAGTTATACTAGTTACACTACAGTTATACTAGTTACACTACAGTTATACAGTTACACTACAGTTATACAGTTACACTACAGTTATACAGTTATACTAGTTACACTACAGTTATACTAGTTATACAGTTATACTAGTTACACTACAGTTATACTAGTTACACTACAGTTATACTAGTTACACTACAGTTATACTACAGTTATACTACAGTTATACAGTTACACTATTTACACTACAGTTATACTAGTTACACTACAGTTATACAGTTACACTACAGTTATACAGTTACACTACAGTTATACAGTTACACTACATTTATACTAGTTACACTACAGTTATACTAGTTACACTACAGTTATACAGTTACACTACAGTTATACTACAGTTACACTACATTTATACTAGTTACACTACATTTATACAGTTATACTACAGTTACACTACAGTTATACTACAGTTATACAGTTACACTAGTTACACTACAGTTATACAGTTACACTAGTTACACTACAGTTATACAGTTACACTAGTTACACTACAGTTATACTAGTTACACTACAGTTATACTAGTTACACTACAGTTATACTAGTTACACTACAGTTATACAGTTACACTACAGTTATACAGTTACACTACAGTTATACAGCTATACAGTTACACTACATTTATACTAGTTACACTACATTTATACTAGTTACACTACATTTATACAGTTATACTACAGTTATACTACAGTTATACAGTTACACTACAGTTATACTAGTTACACTACAGTTATACTAGTTACACTACAGTTATACAGTTACACTACAGTTATACAGTTACACTACAGTTATATACAGTTACACTACAGTTATACTACAGTTACACTACAGTTATACTACAGTTACACTTTACAGTTATACTAGTTACACTACAGTTATACTAGTTACACTACAGTTACACTACAGTTATACTAGTTACACAGTTATACAGTTATACTACAGTTACACTACAGTTACACTAGTTATACTAGTTACACTACAGTTATACTAGTTACACTACAGTTATACACTACAGTTATACTAGTTACAGTTATACTAGTTACACTACAGTTATACTAGTTACACTACAGTTATACTAGTTACACTACAGTTACACTACAGTTATACTACAGTTATACTACAGTTATACTACAGTTATACAGTTACACTATTTACACTACAGTTATACTAGTTACACTACAGTTATACAGTTACACTACAGTTATACAGTTACACTATACAGTTACACTACAGTTATACTAGTTACACTACAGTTATACAGTTACACTACAGTTATACTAGTTACACAGTTACACTACATTTATACTAGTTACACTACATTTATACTAGTTACACTACATTTATACAGTTATACTACAGTTATACTACAGTTATACAGTTACACTAGTTACACTACAGTTATACTAGTTACACTACAGTTATACTAGTTACACTACAGTTATACTAGTTACACTACAGTTATACTAGTTACACTACAGTTATACAGTTACACTACAGTTATACAGTTACACTACAGTTATACAGTTATACTAGTTACACTACATTTATATTAGTTACACTACATTTATACAGTTATACTACAGTTATACTACAGTTATACAGTTACACTACAGTTATACTAGTTACACTACAGTTATACTAGTTACACTACAGTTATACTAGTTACACTACAGTTATACAGTTACACTACATTTATACAGTTACACTACAGTTATACTAGTTACACTACAGTTACACTAGTTATACTAGTTACACTACAGTTATACTAGTTACACTACAGTTATACTACAGTTATACTACAGTTACACTACAGTTATACTACAGTTACACTACAGTTACACTACAGTTATACTAGTTACACTACAGTTATACAGTTATACTAGTTACACTACAGTTATACAGTTACACTACATTTATACTAGTTACACTACAGTTAGTTATACTAGTTACACTACAGTTATACTACAGTTACACTACAGTTATACTAGTTACACTACAGTTATACTACAGTTACACTACAGTTATACTAGTTACACTACAGTTATACTACAGTTACACTACAGTTACACTACAGTTATACTAGTTACACTACAGTTATACTAGAGTTATACTAGTTACACTACAGTTATACTACAGTTACACTACAGTTACACTACAGTTACACTACAGTTACACTAGTTACACTACAGTTACACTACAGTTATACTAGTTACACTACAGTTATACAGTTATACTAGTTACACTACAGTTATACAGTTATACTAGTTACACTACAGTTATACAGTTACACTACATTTATACTAGTTACACTACAGTTATACTACAGTTACACTACAGTTATACTAGTTACACTACAGTTATACTAGTTACACTACAGTTATACTAGTTACACTACAGTTACACTACAGATATACAGTTACACTATAGTTATACTAGTTACACTACAGTTATACTAGTTACACTACAGTTATACTAGTTACACTACAGTTATACTAGTTACACTACAGTTACACTACAGTTATACTAGTTACACTACAGTTATACTACAGTTACACTACAGTTATACTAGTTACACTACAGTTATACTAGTTACACTACAGTTATACTACAGTTACACTACAGTTATACTAGTTACACTACAGTTATACTAGTTACACTTATACTAGTTACACTACAGTTATACTAGTTATACTACAGTTACACTACAGTTATACTAGTTACACTACAGTTATACTTACAGTTATACTAGTTACACTACAGTTATACTAGTTACACTACAGTTATACAGTTACACTACAGTTATACTAGTTACACTTATACAGTTATACTAGTTATACTAGTTATACAGTTACACTACAGTTATACTAGTTACACTACAGTTATACTAGTTACACTACAGTTACACTACACTAGTTATACTACAGTTATACTACAGTTATACTACAGTTATACAGTTACACTACAGTTACAGTTACACTACAGTTATACTAGTTACACTACAGTTATACTACAGTTACACTACAGTTATACAGTTACACTACAGTTATACTAGTTACACTACAGTTATTTACACTACAGTTATACTAGTTACACTACAGTTATACTAGTTACACTACAGTTATACAGTTACACTACATTTATACTAGTTACACTACAGTTATACAGTTATACTAGTTACACTACAGTTATACTAGTTACACTACAGTTACACTAGTTATACTAGTTACACTACAGTTATACTAGTTACACTACAGTTACACTACAGTTATACTACAGTTACACTACAGTTATACTAGTTACACTACAGTTATACAGTTATACTAGTTACACTACAGTTATACTACAGTTACACTACAGTTATACAGTTACAATATTTACACTACAGTTATACTAGTTACACTACAGTTATACAGTTATACTACAGTTACACTACATTTATACAGTTACACTACAGTTACACTACATTTATACAGTTACACTACATTTATACTAGTTACACTACAGTTAGTTATACTAGTTACACTACAGTTACACTACAGTTATACTAGTTACACTACAGTTATACTAGTTACACTACAGTTATACAGTTATACTACAGTTATACTAGTTACACTACAGTTATACTAGTTACACAGTTATACAGTTACACTACAGTTATACAGTTAGTTATACTAGTTACACTACAGTTATACAGTTACACTACATTTATACTAGTTACACTACAGTTATACAGTTACTAGTTACACTACAGTTATACAGTTACACTACAGTTATACTAGTTACACTACAGTTATACTAGTTACACTACAGTTATACTACAGTTATACAGTTACACTATTTACACTACAGTTATACTAGTTACACTACAGTTATACAGTTACACTACATTTATACTAGTTACACTACAGTTATACAGTTATACTAGTTACACTACAGTTATACTACAGTTACACTACAGTTACACTACAGTTATACTAGTTACACTACAGTTATACTAGTTACACTACAGTTATACAGTTATACTAGTTACACTACAGTTATACAGTTATACTAGTTACACTACAGTTATACAGTTACACTATTTACACTACAGTTATACTAGTTACACTACAGTTATACAGTTACACTACATTTATACTAGTTACACTACAGTTAGTTATACTAGTTACACTACAGTTACACTACAGATATACAGTTATACTACAGTTATACTAGTTACACTACAGTTATACTAGTTACACTACAGTTATACTACAGTTACACTACAGTTATACTACAGTTACACTACAGTTACACTACAGTTATACTAGTTACACTACAGTTATACTAGTTACACTACAGTTATACTAGTTACACTAGTTACACTACAGTTATACACTACAGTTATACTAGTTACACTACAGTTATACAGTTACACTACAGTTATACTATTTACACTACAGTTATACAGTTACACTACAGTTATACTAGTTACACTACAGTTATACAGTTACACTACAGTTATACTAGTTACACTACAGTTATACAGTTATACTAGTTACACTACAGTTATACAGTTATACTAGTTATACTAGTTACACTACAGTTATACTACAGTTACACTACAGTTACACTACAGTTATACTACAGTTACACTACAGTTACACTACAGTTATACTAGTTACACTACAGTTATACTAGTTACACTACAGTTATACAGTTATACTAGTTACACTACAGTTATACAGTTATACTAGTTACACTACAGTTATACAGTTATACTAGTTACACTACATTTATACTAGTTAACACTACAGTTACACTACAGTTACACTACAGTTATACTAGTTACACTACAGTTATACAGTTATACTAGTTACACTACACTACAGTTATACTAGTTACACTACAGTTATACTACAGTTACACTACATTTATACAGTTATACTAGTTACACTACAGTTATACTACAGTTACACTACAGTTACACTACAGTTACACTACAGTTATACTAGTTACACTACAGTTATACTAGTTACACTACAGTTATACAGTTATACTAGTTACACTACAGTTATACAGTTATACTAGTTACACTACAGTTATACAGTTACACTATTTACACTACAGTTATACTAGTTACACTACAGTTATACAGTTACACTACATTTATACTAGTTACACTACAGTTAGTTATACTAGTTACACTACAGTTACACTACAGATATACAGTTATACTACAGTTATACTAGTTACACTACAGTTATACTAGTTACACTACAGTTATACTACAGTTACACTACAGTTATACTACAGTTACACTACAGTTACACTACAGTTATACTAGTTACACTACAGTTATACTACAGTTATACAGTTACACTACAGTTATACTAGTTACACTACAGTTATACAGTTATACAGTTATACTATTTACACTACAGTTATACTAGTTACACTACAGTTATACAGTTACACTACAGTTATACTATTTACACTACAGTTATACAGTTACACTACAGTTATACTAGTTACACTACAGTTATACAGTTACACTACAGTTATACTAGTTACACTACAGTTATACAGTTATACTAGTTACACTACAGTTATACAGTTATACTAGTTATACTAGTTACACTACAGTTATACTACAGTTACACTACAGTTATACTACAGTTACACTACAGTTACACTACAGTTATACTAGTTACACTACAGTTATACTAGTTACACTACAGTTATACAGTTATACTAGTTACACTACAGTTATACTTACAGTTACACTACAGTTATACAGTTATACTAGTTACACTACATTTATACTAGTTAACACTACAGTTACACTACAGTTACACTACAGTTATACTACAGTTACACTACAGTTATACTACAGTTATACAGTTACACTATTTACACTACAGTTATACTAGTTACACTACAGTTATACAGTTACACTACATTTATACGAGTTACACTACAGTTATACAGTTATACTAGTTACACTACAGTTATACTACAGTTACACTACAGTTACACTACAGTTACACTACAGTTATACTAGTTACACTACAGTTATACTAGTTACACTACAGTTATACAGTTATACTAGTTACACTACAGTTATACAGTTATACTAGTTACACTACAGTTATACAGTTACACTATTTACACTACAGTTATACTAGTTACACTACAGTTATACAGTTACACTACATTTATACTAGTTACACTACAGTTAGTTATACTAGTTACACTACAGTTACACTACAGATATACAGTTATACTACAGTTATACTAGTTACACTACAGTTATACTAGTTACACTACAGTTATACTAGTTACACTACAGTTTATACAGTTACACTACAGTTAGTTATTTATACAGTTACACTACAGTTATACTAGTTACACTACAGTTATACTAGTTACACTACAGTTATACTAGTTACACTAGTTATACACTACAGTTATACTAGTTACACTACACTATTTACACTACAGTTATACTAGTTACACTACAGTTATACAGTTACACTACAGTTATACTATTTACACTACAGTTATACAGTTACACTACAGTTATACTAGTTACACTACAGTTATACAGTTATTACACTACAGTTATACTACAGTTACACTACAGTTATACTACAGTTACACTACAGTTACTACACTACAGTTATACTAGTTACACTACAGTTATACTAGTTATACTACATACTACTAGTTACACTACAGTTATACTTACACTACATTTATACTAGTTACTACAGTTATACTAGTTACACTACAGTTATACTAGTTACACTACAGTTATACTACAGTTACACTACAGTTATACTAGTTACACTACAGTTATACTAGTTACACTACAGTTATACTACAGTTATACTACAGTTACACTACAGTTATACAGTTACACTATTTACACTACAGTTATACTAGTTACACTACAGTTATACTAGTTACACTACAGTTATACTAGTTACACTACAGTTATACTAGTTACACTACAGTTATACTAGTTACACTACAGTTATACAGTTATACTACTAGTTACACTATACAGTTATACTACAGTTATACAGTTACACTACAGTTATACTGTTACTAGTTACACTACAGTTACACTACAGTTATACTAGTTATACAGTTATACTACAGTTACACTACAGTTATACTACAGTTACACTTATACTAGTTATACTAGTTACACTACAGTTATACTAGTTACACTACAGTTATACTAGTTACACTACAGTTATACTAGTTACACTACAGTTACTAGTTACACTACAGTTATACTAGTTATACAGTTACTACAGTTATACAGTTACACTACAGTTATACTAGTTATACTACAGTTATACTAGTTACACTACAGTTATACTACAGTTATACAGTTACACTACAGTTATACTAGTTACACTACAGTTATACTAGTTAGTTATACTACAGTTATACTAGTTACACTACAGTTATACTAGTTACACTACAGTTATACTACAGTACTACAGTTATACTACAGTTATACTAGTTACACTACAGTTATACTAGTTACACTACAGTTATACTACAGTTACACTACAGTTATACTAGTTACACTACAGTTATACTACAGTTACACTAGTTACACTACAGTTATACTAGTTACACTACAGTTATACTAGTTTACACTACAGTTATACAGTTATACTACAGTTATACTACAGTTATACTAGTTATACTACAGTTATACTTAGTTACACTACAGTTATACAGTTACACTAGTTATACTACAGTTATACTAGTTACACTACAGTTATATACTAGTTACACTACAGTTATACAGTTACACTACAGTTATACTAGTTACACTACAGTTATACTAGTTACACTACAGTTATACTAGTTACACTACAGTTATACTAGTTATACTAGTTAGTTATACTACAGTTACACTACAGTTATACTAGTTACACTACAGTTATACTAGTTACACTACAGTTATACTACAGTTACACTACAGTTATACTACAGTTACACTACAGTTACACTACAGTTATACTAGTTACACTACAGTTATACTAGTTACACTACAGTTATACTAGTTACACTACAGTTATACTAGTTACACTACAGTTATACTACAGTTACACTACAGTTATACTAGTTATACTACAGTTATACAGTTACAGTTACACTACAGTTATACTAGTTACACTACAGTTATACTAGTTACACTACAGTTATACTACAGTTACACTACAGTTATACTAGTTACACTACAGTTACTACAGTTATACAGTTATACTAGTTACACTACAGTTACACTACAGTTATACAGTTATACTACAGTTACACTACAGTTATACAGTTACTACTACACTAGTTACACTACAGTTATACTACAGTTACACTACAGTTATACTACAGTTATACTAGTTATACTACAGTTATACTAGTTACACTACAGTTATACTACAGTTATACACAGTTATACTAGTTACACTACAGTTATACAGTTACACTACCGTTATACTAGTTACACTACAGTTATACTAGTTACACTACAGTTATACTAGTTACACTAAACTACAGTTATACAGTTATACTACAGTTATACTTACAGTTATACAGTTATACTACAGTTATACTAGTTACACTACAGTTATACTTACACAGTTATACTAGTTACACTACAGTTATACTAGTTACACTACAGTTATACAGTTATACTAGTTACACTACAGTTATACTAGTTACACTACAGTTATACTAGTTACACTACAGTTATACTACAGTTATACTAGTTACACTACAGTTATACAGTTACACTACAGTTATACTAGTTATACAGTTATACTACAGTTATACAGTTACACTATTTATACTACAGTTATACTAGTTACACTACAGTTATACTAGTTACACTATACAGTTATACTAGTTACACTACAGTTATACTAGTTACACTACAGTTATACTACAGTTTACTACAGTTACACTACAGTTATACTAGTTATACTAGTTACACTACAGTTATACTAGTTACACTACAGTTATACTAGTTATACAGTTATACTACAGTTACACTACAGTTATACTAGTTACACTACAGTTATACAGTTACACTAGTTACACTACAGTTATACTAGTTACACTACAGTTATACTAGTTACACTACATTATACTAGTTACACTACAGTTATACTACAGTTACACTACAGTTATACAGTTACACTACAGTTATACTAGTTACACTACAGTTATACTAGTTACACTACAGTTATACTAGTTACACTACAGTTATACTACAGTTACACTACAGTTACACTACAGTTATACTACAGTTACACTACAGTTATACTAGTTACACTACAGTTATACAGTTACACTACTTACACTACAGTTATACAGTTACACTACAGTTTACACTACAGTTATACTAGTTACACTACAGTTATACAGTTACACTACAGTTATACTACAGTTACACTACAGTTATACTAGTTACACTACAGTTATACTACAGTTATACTAGTTACACTACAGTTATACAGTTATACTACAGTTACACTACAGTTATACAGTTACAGTTACACTACTACACTACAGTTATACTACAGTTATACTAGTTACACTACAGTTACACTACAGTTATACTAGTTACACTACATTTATACTAGTTACACAGTTACATTTACACTACAGTTATACAGTTACACTACAGTTATACTAGTTACACTACAGTTATACTAGTTACACTACATTTATACTAGTTATACAGTTATAGTTACACTACAGTTATACTAGTTACACTACAGTTATACAGTTACACTACACTACAGTTATACTACTACTACAGTTATACTAGTTACACTACAGTTATACTAGTTACACTACAGTTATACTAGTTACACTACAGTTACACTACATTTATACAGTTACACTACATTTATACTAGTTACACTACAGTTATTATACAGTTACACTACAGTTACACTACAGTTATACTAGTTACACTACAGTTATACTAGTTACACTACAGTTATACTAGTTACACTACAGTTATACAGTTACACTTATACTAGTTACACTACTTATACTAGTTACACTACAGTTATACTAGTTACACTACAGTTATACAGTTACACTACAGTTATACTAGTTACACTACAGTTATACAGTTACACTACAGTTATACTAGTTACACTACAGTTATACTAGTTATACTAGTTACACTACAGTTACACTAGTTATACTAGTTACACTACAGTTATACTAGTTACACTACAGTTATACAGTTATACTAGTTACACTACAGTTATACTACAGTTTACACTACAGTTACACTACAGTTATACTAGTTACACTACAGTTATACTAGTTACACTACAGTTATACTACAGTTACACTACAGTTATACTAGTTACACTACATTATACTAGTTACACTACAGTTATACTACTAGTTACACTACAGTTATACTAGTTACACTACAGTTATACAGTTACACTACAGTTACACTACATTTTATTACAGTTACACTTACAGTTACACTACAGTTATACTAGTTACACTACAGTTATACTAGTTATACAGTTATACAGTTATACTACAGTTATACTAGTTACACTACAGTTATACTAGTTACACTACAGTTATACTAGTTACACTACAGTTATACTAGTTACACTACATTTATACTAGTTACACTACAGTTATACTATACTAGTTACACTACAGTTATACTAGTTACACTACAGTTATACAGTTACACTACAGTTACACTTACACTACAGTTTACACTACAGTATACTAGTTACACTACAGTTATACTAGTTACACTTATACAGTTACACACTACAGTTACACTACAGTTATACAGTTACACTACAGTTATACATTTAGTTACACTACAGTTATACTAGTTACACTACAGTTATATACTAGTTACACTACAGTTATACTACTAGTTACACTACAGTTACACTACAGTTATACTACAGTTACACTACAGTTATACTACAGTTACACTACAGTTATACTAGTTACACTACAGTTATACTAGTTACACTACAGTTATACTACAGTTACACTACAGTTATACTACAGTTAAAACTACAGTTACACTACAGTTATACTAGTTACACTACAGTTATACTAGTTACACTACAGTTATACTAGTTACACTACAGTTATACTACAGTTACACTACAGTTATACTATACAGTTACACTACAGTTATACTAGTTACACTACAGTTATACAGTTACACTACAGTTATTACATACAGTTACACTACAGTTATACTAGTTACACTACAGTTACAGTTATACTAGTTACACTACAGTTATACTAGTTACACTACAGTTATACTAGTTACACTAGTTACACTACAGTTATACTAGTTACACTACAGTTACACTACAGTTACACTACAGTTACACTACAGTTATACTAGTTACACTACAGTTATACAGTTACACTACAGTTATACAGTTACACTACATTTATACTAGTTACACTACAGTTATTATACTAG
The DNA here is from genome assembly GCF_034236695.1 of Oncorhynchus nerka. Lineage (NCBI taxonomy): Eukaryota > Metazoa > Chordata > Actinopteri > Salmoniformes > Salmonidae > Oncorhynchus > Oncorhynchus nerka. The sequence continues at coordinate 88,742,479 of NC_088419.1, read as the reverse complement.
TTACACTACAGTTATACTAGTTACACTACAGTTATACTAGTTACACTACAGTTATACAGTTACACTACAGTTACAGTTATACAGTTATACTAGTTACACTACATTTATACAGTTACACTACAGTTACACTACATTTATACAGTTACACTACAGTTATACAGTTATACTAGTTACACTACATTTATACAGTTACACTACAGTTACACTACATTTATACAGTTACACTACATTTATACTAGTTACACTACAGTTATACTAGTTATACTAGTTATACTACAGTTATACTACAGTTACACTACAGTTATACTAGTTACACTACAGTTATACAGTTACACTACAGTTATACAGTTACACTACATTTATACTAGTTACACTACAGTTATACAGTTACACTACAGTTATACAGTTACACTACAGTTATACAGTTATACTAGTTACACTACGTTTATACTAGTTACACTACAGTTATACTAGTTATACTACAGTTACACTACAGTTACACTATTTACACTACAGTTATACTAGTTACACTACAGTTATACTAGTTACACTACATTTATACAGTTACACTACATTTATACTAGTTACACTACAGTTACACTACAGTTATACTACAGTTACACTACAGTTATACTACAGTTACACTATTTACACTACAGTTATACTAGTTACACTATTTACACTACAGTTATACTAGTTATACTACAGTTATACTACAGTTACACTACAGTTACACTATTTACACTACAGTTATACTAGTTACACTACAGTTATACTAGTTACACTACAGTTATACTAGTTACACTACAGTTATACTAGTTACACTACAGTTATACTAGTTACACTACAGTTACACTACAGTTATACTAGTTACACTACAGTTATACTAGTTACACTACAGTTATACTACAGTTACACTACAGTTATACAGTTACACTATTTACACTACAGTTATACTAGTTACACTACAGTTATACAGTTACACTACATTTATACTAGTTACACTACAGTTAGTTATACTAGTTACACTACAGTTATACTAGTTACACTAGTTATACTAGTTACACTACAGTTATACTACAGTTACACTACAGATATACAGTTATACTACAGTTATACTACAGATATACAGTTATACTACAGTTATACTAGTTACACTACAGTTATACTAGTTACACTACAGTTATACTAGTTACACTACAGTTATACAGTTACACTACAGTTATACTACAGTTACACTACAGTTATACTACAGTTACACTACAGTTATACTATTTACACTACAGTTATACTAGTTACACTATTTACACTACAGTTATACTAGTTACACTACAGTTATACTAGTTACACTACAGTTATACAGTTACACTACAGTTATACTAGTTACACTACAGTTATACAGTTATACTAGTTACACTACAGTTATACAGTTACACTACATTTATACTAGTTACACTACAGTTATACTACAGTTATACTAGTTACACTACAGTTATACAGTTACACTACAGTTATACTAGTTACACTACAGTTATACAGTTACACTACATTTATACTAGTTACACTACAGTTATACTACAGTTATACTAGTTACACTACATTTATACTAGTTACACTACATTTATACTAGTTACACTACAGTTATACTACAGTTATACTATTTACACTACAGTTATACTAGTTACACTACAGTTACACTACAGTTACACTACAGTTATACTACAGTTACACTACAGTTATACTACAGTTACACTACAGTTATACTACAGTTATACTAGTTACACTACAGTTATACTAGTTACACTACAGTTATACAGTTATACTATTTACACTACAGTTATACTATTTACACTACAGTTATACAGTTAGTCTATTTACACTACAGTTATACTACAGTTACACTACAGTTATACTACAGTTACACTACAGTTACACTACAGTTATACTAGTTACACTACAGTTATACTAGTTACACTACAGTTATACAGTTATACTAGTTACACTACAGTTACACTACAGTTATACAGTTACACTATTTACACTACAGTTATACTAGTTACACTACAGTTATACAGTTACACTACATTTATACTAGTTACACTACAGTTAGTTATACTAGTTACACTACAGTTATACTACAGTTACACTAGTTACACTACAGTTACACTACAGTTATACTAGTTACACTACAGTTATACTACAGTTACACTACAGATATACAGTTATACTACAGTTATACTAGTTACACTACAGTTATACAAGTTACACTACAGTTATACTACAGTTATACTAGTTACACTACAGTTATACTAGTTACACTAGTTACACTACAGTTATAGTACAGTTACACTACAGTTATAGTACAGTTACACTACAGTTATACAGTTACACTACAGTTATACTATTTACACTACAGTTATACTAGTTACACTACAGTTATACTAGTTACACTACAGTTATACTAGTTACACTACAGTTATACATGTATACTAGTTACACTACAGTTATACTACAGTTACACTACAGTTATACAGTTATACTACAGTTACACTACATTTATACAGTTAAACTAAAGTTATACTAGTTACATTACATTTATACTACAGTTATACTACAGTTATACAGTTATACTACAGTTACACTACAGTTATACAGTTATACTACAGTTACACTAGTTACACTACCATTATACAGTTACACTACCGTTATACAGTTATACTACAGTTATACTAGTTACACTACACTTATACTAGTTACACTAAAGTTATACTAGTTACACTAAAGTTACACTACACTTATACTAGTTACACTATGGTTATACTAGTTACACTACAGTTATACTAGTTACAGTACAGTTATACTACAGTTACACTAGTTACACTACAGTTATACTAGTTACACTACAGTTATACTACAGTTACACTACAGTTACACTAGTTACACTACAGTTATACTAGTTACACTACAGTTATACTACAGTTACACTACAGTTATACAGTTACACTACATTTATACTAGTTACACTACAGTTATACTACAGATATACAGTTATACTACAGTTATACTAGTTACACTACAGTTATACTACAGATATACAGTTATACTACAGTTATACTAGTTACACTACAGTTATACTACAGTTATACTACAGTTACACTACAGATATACAGTTATACTACAGATATACAGTTATACTACAGTTATACTAGTTACACTACAGTTATACTAGTTACACTACAGTTATACTAGTTACACTACAGTTATACAGTTACACTACAGTTATACTACAGTTACACTACAGTTATACTACAGTTACACTACAGTTATACTATTTACACTACAGTTATACTAGTTACACTATTTACACTACAGTTATACTAGTTACACTACAGTTATACTAGTTACACTACAGTTATACTAGTTACACTACAGTTATACAGTTATACTAGTTACACTACAGTTATACAGTTACACTACAGTTATACAAGTTACACTACAGTTATACTACAGTTACACTACAGTTATACTAGTTACACTACAGTTATACTAGTTACACTAGTTACACTACAGTTATAGTACAGTTACACTACAGTTATAGTACAGTTACACAGTTACACTAGTTACACTACAGTTATACTATTTACACTACAGTTATACTAGTTACACTACAGTTATACTAGTTACACTACAGTTATACTAGTTACACTACAGTTATACATGTATACTAGTTACACTACAGTTATACTACAGTTACACTACAGTTATACAGTTATACTACAGTTACACTACATTTATACAGTTAAACTACAGTTATACTAGTTACATTACATTTATACTACAGTTATACAGTTATACTACAGTTACACTAGTTACACTACCATTATACAGTTACACTACCGTTATACAGTTATACTACAGTTATACTAGTTACACTACACTTATACTAGTTACACTAAAGTTATACTAGTTACACTAAAGTTACACTACACTTATACTAGTTACACTATGGTTATACTAGTTACACTACAGTTATACTAGTTACAGTACAGTTATACTACAGTTACACTAGTTACACTACAGTTATACTAGTTACACTACAGTTATACTACAGTTACACTACAGTTACACTACAGTTATACTAGTTACACTACAGTTATACTAGTTACACTACAGTTATACAGTTACACTACATTTATACTAGTTACACTACATTTATACTAGTTACACTACAGTTATACTACAGTTATACTACAGTTACACTACAGATATACAGTTATACTACAGTTATACTACAGATATACAGTTACACTACAGTTATACTAGTTACACTACAGTTATACTAGTTACACTACAGTTATACAGTTACACTACAGTTATACTACAGTTACACTACAGTTATACTATTTACACTACAGTTATACTAGTTACACTATTTACACTACAGTTATACTAGTTACACTACAGTTATACTAGTTACACTACAGTTATACTAGTTACACTACAGTTATACTAGTTACACTACAGTTATACAGTTATACTAGTTACACTACAGTTATACAGTTACACTACATTTATACTAGTTACACTACAGTTATACTACAGTTATACTAGTTACACTACAGTTATACAGTTACACTACAGTTATACTAGTTACACTACAGTTATACAGTTATACTAGTTACACTACAGTTATACAGTTACACTACATTTATACTAGTTACACTACAGTTATACTACAGTTATACTAGTTACACTACAGTTATACTAGTTACACTACATTTATACTAGTTACACTACAGTTATACTACAGTTATACTATTTACACTACAGTTATACTAGTTACACTACAGTTATACAGTTACACTACAGTTATACAGTTACACTACAGTTATACTAGTTACACTACAGTTATACAGTTATACTAGTTACACTACAGTTATACTAGTTACACTACAGTTATACTACAGTTACACTACAGTTATACTACAGTTATACAGTTACAAGACAGTTACACTAGTTACACTACAGTTATACTACAGTTACACTACAGTTATACTAGTTACACTACAGTTATACTAGTTACACTACAGTTATACTAGTTACACTACAGTTATACAGTTACACTACAGTTATACAGTTATACTACAGTTATACTAGTTACACTACAGTTATACAGTTATACTAGTTACACTACAGTTATACTACAGTTACACTACAGTTACACTAGTTATACTAGTTACACTACAGTTATACTAGTTACACTACAGTTATACTAGTTACACTACAGTTACACTACAGTTATACTAGTTACACTACAGTTATACTAGTTACACTACAGTTATACTACAGTTATACTACAGTTATACTACAGTTATACTACAGTTACACTACAGTTACACTACAGTTATACTAGTTACACTACAGTTATACTAGTTACACTACAGTTATACAGTTACACTACATTTATACTAGTTACACTACATTTATACAGTTACACTACAGTTATACTACAGTTATACTACAGTTACACTACAGATTACAGTTATACTACAGTTACACTACAGTTACAGTTACACTACAGTTATACTAGTTACACTACAGTTATACTAGTTACACTACAGTTATACAGTTACACTACAGTTATACTACAGTTACACTACAGTTATACTATTTACACTACAGTTATACTAGTTACACTATTTACACTACAGTTATACTAGTTACACTACAGTTATACTAGTTACACTACAGTTATACTAGTTACACTACAGTTATACAGTTATACTAGTTACACTACAGTTATACAGTTACACTACATTTATACTAGTTACACTACAGTTATACTACAGTTATACTAGTTACACTACAGTTATACAGTTACACTACAGTTATACTAGTTACACTACAGTTATACAGTTATACTAGTTACACTACAGTTATACAGTTACACTACATTTATACTAGTTACACTACAGTTATACTACAGTTATACTAGTTACACTACAGTTATACTAGTTACACTACATTTATACTAGTTACACTACAGTTATACTACAGTTATACTATTTACACTACAGTTATACTAGTTACACTACAGTTATACAGTTACACTACAGTTACAGTTACACTACAGTTATACTAGTTACACTACAGTTATACAGTTATACTAGTTACACTACAGTTATACTAGTTACACTACAGTTATACTACAGTTACACTACAGTTATACTACAGTTATACTTACAAGTTACACTTACAGTTATACTACAGTTACACTACAGTTATACTAGTTACACTACAGTTATACTAGTTACACTACAGTTATACTAGTTACACTACAGTTATACAGTTACACTACAGTTATACTACAGTTATACTAGTTACTACTATACAGTTATACTAGTTACACTACAGTTATACTACAGTTACACTACAGTTACACTAGTTATACTAGTTACACTACAGTTATACTAGTTACACTACAGTTATACTAGTTATACAGTTACACTACAGTTATATACAGTTACACTACAGTTATACTAGTTACACTACAGTTACACACAGTTACACTACAGTTACACTACAGTTATACAGTTACACTACAGTTATACAGTTACACTACATTTATATACTAGTTACACTACAGTTATATAGTTATACTAGTTACACTACAGTTATACTACAGTTATACAGTTATACTATTTACACTACAGTTATACAGTTACACTATTTACACTACAGTTATACTAGTTACACTACAGTTATACTACAGTTATACTACAGTTACACTACAGTTACACTACAGTTATACTACATTTATACTAGTTACACTACAGTTATACTAGTTACACTACAGTTATACAGTTATACTAGTTACACTACAGTTATACTAGTTACACTACATTTATACTAGTTACACTACAGTTATACTACAGTTATACTATTTACACTACAGTTATACTAGTTACACTACAGTTATACAGTTACACTACATTTATACAGTTACACTACAGTTATACTAGTTACACTACAGTTATACAGTTATACTAGTTACACTACAGTTATACAGTTACACTACAGTTATACAGTTACACTACATTTATACTAGTTACACTACAGTTAGTTATACTACAGTTATACTACAGTTACACTACAGATATACAGTTATACTACAGTTATACTAGTTACACTACAGTTATACTAGTTACACTACAGTTATACTACAGTTACACTACAGTTATACTACAGTTATACAGTTACAAGACAGTTACACTAGTTACACTACAGTTATACTACAGTTACACTACAGTTATACAGTTACACTACATTTATACAGTTACACTACAGTTATACTAGTTACACTACAGTTATACAGTTATACTAGTTACACTACAGTTATACAGTTACACTACAGTTATACAGTTACACTACATTTATACTAGTTACACTACAGTTAGTTATACTAGTTATACTACAGTTATACTACAGTTACACTACAGATATACAGTTATACTACAGTTATACTAGTTACACTACAGTTATACTAGTTACACTACAGTTATACTACAGTTACACTACAGTTATACTACAGTTATACAGTTACAAGACAGTTACACTAGTTACACTACAGTTATACTACAGTTACACTACAGTTATACTAGTTACACTACAGTTATACTAGTTACACTACAGTTATACAGTTACACTACAGTTATACAGTTATACTACAGTTATACTAGTTACACTACAGTTATACAGTTATACTAGTTACACTACAGTTATACTACAGTTACACTACAGTTACACTAGTTATACTAGTTACACTACAGTTATACTAGTTACACTACAGTTATACTAGTTACACTACAGTTACACTACAGTTATACTACAGTTACACTACAGTTATACTACAGTTACACTACAGTTATACTACAGTTACACTACAGTTATACTAGTTACACTACAGTTATACTAGTTACACTACAGTTATACAGTTATACTAGTTACACTACAGTTATATAGTTATACTAGTTACACTACAGTTATACTACAGTTATACAGTTATACTATTTACACTACAGTTATACAGTTACACTATTTACACTACAGTTATACTAGTTACACTACAGTTATACTACAGTTATACTACAGTTACACTACAGTTACACTACAGTTATACTACAGTTATACTAGTTACACTACAGTTATACTAGTTACACTACAGTTATACAGTTATACTAGTTACACTACAGTTATACTAGTTACACTACATTTATACTAGTTACACTACAGTTATACTACAGTTATACTATTTACACTACAGTTATACTAGTTACACTACAGTTATACAGTTACACTACATTTATACAGTTACACTACAGTTATACTAGTTACACTACAGTTATACAGTTATACTAGTTACACTACAGTTATACAGTTACACTACAGTTATACAGTTACACTACATTTATACTAGTTACACTACAGTTATTATACTACAGTTATACTACAGTTACACTACAGATATACAGTTATACTACAGTTATACTAGTTACACTACAGTTATACTAGTTACACTACAGTTATACTACAGTTACACTACAGTTATACTAGTTACACTACAGTTATACAGTTACACTACAGTTATACAGTTATACTACAGTTATACTAGTTACACTACAGTTATACAGTTATACTAGTTACACTACAGTTATACTACAGTTACACTACAGTTACACTAGTTATACTAGTTACACTACAGTTATACTAGTTACACTACAGTTATACTAGTTACACTACAGTTACACTACAGTTATACTACAGTTACACTACAGTTATACTACAGTTACACTACAGTTATACTACAGTTACACTACAGTTACACTACAGTTATACTAGTTACACTACAGTTATACAGTTACACTACAGTTATACAGTTATACTAGTTACACTACAGTTATATAGTTATACTAGTTACACTACAGTTATACTACAGTTATACAGTTATACTATTTACACTACAGTTATACAGTTACACTATTTACACTACAGTTATACTAGTTATAATAGTTACACTACAGTTATACTACAGTTACACAGTTACACTATTTACACTACAGTTATACTAGTTACACTACAGTTATACAGTTACACTACATTTATACTAGTTACACTACAGTTAGTTATACTAGTTACACTACAGTTATACTACAGTTACACTAGTTACACTACAGTTACACTACAGTTATACTAGTTACACTACAGTTATACTACAGTTATACCACAGTTACACTACAGATATACAGTTATACTACAGTTATACTAGTTACACTACAGTTATACAAGTTACACTACAGTTATACTACAGTTACACTACAGTTATACTAGTTACACTACAGTTATACTAGTTACACTACAGTTATACTAGTTACACTAGTTACACTACAGTTATAGTACAGTTACACTACAGTTATACAGTTACACTATTTACACTACAGTTATACTATTTACACTACAGTTATACTAGTTACACTACAGTTATACTAGTTACACTACAGTTATACTAGTTACACTACAGTTATACAGTTATACTAGTTACACTACAGTTATACTAGTTACACTACAGTTATACATGTATACTAGTTACACTACAGTTATACTACAGTTACACTACAGTTATACAGTTATACTACAGTTACACTACAGTTATACAGTTACACTACATTTATACAGTTAAACTACAGTTATACTAGTTACATTACATTTATACTACAGTTATACTACAGTTATACAGTTATACTACAGTTACACTACAGTTATACTACAGTTACACTACAGTTACACTAGAGTTATACAGTTATACTACAGTTACACTACAGTTATACAGTTATACTACAGTTACACTACAGTTATACAGTTATACTACAGTTACACTAGTTACACTACCATTATACAGTTACACTACCGTTATACAGTTATACTACAGTTATACTAGTTACACTACACTTATACTAGTTACACTAAAGTTATACTAGTTACACTAAAGTTACACTACATTTATACTAGTTACACTATGGTTATACTAGTTACACTACAGTTATACTAGTTACAGTACAGTTATACTACAGTTACACTAGTTACACTACAGTTATACTAGTTACACTACAGTTATACTAGTTACACTACAGTTTGGTGTTGAGGTAAAGGTATTTTATATTGTTTGAGATGAATGTATGGGTTGGGTACAGGGGATAGGGTTTGGTGTTGAGGTAAAGGTATTGTTAGGGATGAATGTATGGGTTGGGTACAGGGCAGCAGGCTCGAGTATGGATCTGGGTTAGATGCAGGTCACAGGAAAAGAGAGATGGCCAACGGAGCTCCATCTGTCTACATTGAAGGTTACAGGGGATGAGGATTGGGTCTGGGGTATGAGTTTGATTGAACAATTGATCTGAAGACCTGCCTAACACACACACACCACAGAGAAACCAGTACTCTGGGACATGCCATCCTGTGTGTGCCTGCACCAGCAGTCCCTGGGGTCCCGTTACTGTGACAGAGCTCAGAGCAAGGAGGGAAGGGTGTGTGTGTGTGTGTGTGTGTGTGTGTGTGTGTGTGTGTGTGTGTGTGTGTGTTCTTGTATTACTATCCTTTTTGGTACTGGAAATCCCCAAAAGGATAGTAAAACAAATAATTAGGGGTTAAGGGTTAGGGGTTAAGGGTTAAGGTTAGGGGTTAAGGTTAGGGGTTAAGGTTAGGGGTTAAGGTTAGGGGTTTAGGGTTAGGGGTTAAGGGTCTAGGGTTAGGGGTTAAGGTTAGGAGTTTAGGGTTAGGGGTTAAGGTTAGGCTTAGGATTTTGAATGGAATTTTCAGGTCCATACAAGGACAGTAAAACATGTGCTGTGTGTGTGTGTGTGTGTGTGTGTGTGTGTGTGTGTGTGTGTGTGTGTGTGTGTGTGTGTGTATGTGTGTGTGTGTGTGTGTGTGTGTATAGGTGGGACGTAAAGGACCCACTATCACATATTGAGTCGACAACCAAGCAATCACCATGCAAACTACATCTAGCAGGAGACAGAGAGAGAGACCATTGAATTGAATTGAGAGACAGTGAGAGAGAGAGAGAGAGAGAGAGAGAGAGAGAGAGAGAGAGAGAGACAGAGAACGAGACAGAGAGCGAGACAGAGAGCGAGAGAAAGAGCGAGAGAGACAGAGAGCGAGACAGAGAGCGAGAAAGAGACAGAGACAGAGAGCGAGACAGAGAGCGAGAAAGAGAGAGAGAGAGAGAGACAGCCCCTTGAATTGAATTGAGAGAGTGTGAGTGAAAGAGAGAGAGAGAGAGAGAGAGACAGAGAGAGAGGTGGGGAGTGCATGGACTTGGATGTGCCAGCTTGCACATAATAGAAAACATGGCTGTTTTTTAATGATGCCACAAGGAGATTCTCCTGAGTAAGTGCTGACTAGCAGAGGAGCTGTTGTGTTGAATGTCTGTCCATACTATACACTGAGATACAGAACAAACTAACAAGTGTTGTATAGACTGCTACTACTGCTGATGTTACACACTAGAAAATATCACTACTGATAACATGGCACATTGACAAACTACGAAAAGGAAGAAGGATGTAGAGAGGAGACCAGGGAAGAGGTAGGGGACAGAGAAAGAGAGAGGGAGGGATGGGAAGAGGTAGGGGACAGAGAAAGAGAGAGGGAGGGATGGGAAGAGGTAGAGGACAGAGACAGAGGTGGCGCTAGATGAGGAGGGAGATGGAAAGAGAGAGAGGGATGGGAAGATGTAGAGGACAGAGAGAGAGAGGTGGTGCGAGATTAGGAGGGAGATGGAAAGAGAGAGAGAGAGAGAGGGATGGGAAGAGGTAGAGGACAGAGACAGAGGGGTGGAGCTAATGAGGGGGGAGATGGAGAGAGAGAGGGATGGGAAGAGGTAGAGGACAGAGACAGAGAGGTGGCACTAGATGAGGAGGGAGATGGAAAGAGAGAGAGGGCGATGGGAAGAGGTAGAGGACAGAGACAGAGAGGTGGAGCTAGATGAGGAGGGAGATGGAAAGAGAGAGGGATGGGAAGATGTAGAGAAAAGAGAGAGGTGGAGCTAGATGAGGAGGGAGATGGAAAGAGAGAGGGATGGGAAGCTGTAGAGGAAAGAGAGAGAGAGAGGGATGGGATGGGAAGAGGTAGAGGACAGAAAGAGAGAAGTGGTGCTAGATGAGGAGGGAGATGGAAAGAGAAAGAGAGGTGGAGCTAGATGTGGAGGGAGATGGAAAGAGAGAGGGATGGGAAGAGGTAGAGCACAGAGAGAGAGAGAGATGGGAAGAGGTAGAGGACAGAGAGAGAGAGATGGGAAGAGGTAGAGGACAGAGAGAGAGAGATGGGAAGAGGTTGAGGACAGAGAGAGAGAGATGGGAAGAGGTAGAGGACAGAGAGGGATGGGAAGAGGTAGAGGACAGAGAGGAATGGGAAGAGGTAGAGGACAGAGAGGGATGGGAAGAGGTAGAGGACAGAGAGAGAGAGAGATGGGAAGAGGTAGAGGACAGAGAGGGATGGGAAGAGGTAGAGGACAGAGAGAGAGAGAGAGATGGGAAGAGGTAGAGGACAGAGAGAGAGAGAGAGGGGGATGGGAAGAGGTAGAGGACAGAGATTCACTATGGTGAATCACTAAAACAATACAGAAATACACTACGGAAAAAGAAGGAACAGCACGTCAGAAATCAGCTCAATGTAATTGAAGAATCCATAGACTCTAACCACTTCTGGGAAAATTGGGAAACACTAAACAAACAACAACACGAAGAATTATCTATCCAAAATGGAGATGTATGGGTAAACCACTTCTCCAATCTTTTTGGCTCTATAACAAAGAATAAAGAGCAAAAACATATACATGATCAAATACAGATCTTAGAATCAACTATTAAAGACTACCAGAACCCACTGGATTCTCCAATTACATTTAATGAGTTACAGGACAAAATAAAAACCCTCCAACCCAAAAAGGCCTGTGGTGTTGATGGTATCCTCAATGAAATGATCAAATATACAGACAACAAATTCCAATTGGCTATACTAAAACTCTTTAACATCATTATTAGCTCTGGCATCTTCCCCAATATTTGGAACCAAGGACTGATCACCCCAATCCACAAAAGTGGAGACAAATTTGACCCCAATAACTACCGTGGAATATGCATCAACAGTAACCTTGGGAAAATCCTCTGCATTATCATTAATAGCAGACTCATACATTTCCTCAATGAAAACAATGTACTGAGCAAATGTCAAATTGGCTTTTTACCAAATTACCGTACAACAGACCATGTATTCAGCCTGCACACCCTAATTGACAACCAAACAAACCAAAACAAATGCAAAGTCTTCTCATGCTTTGTTGATTTCAAAAAAGCCTTCGACTCAATCTGGCATGAGGGTCTGCTATACAAACTGATGGAAAGTGGTGTTGGGGGTAAAACATACGACATTATAAAATCCATGTACACAAACAACAAGTGTGCGGTTAAAATTGGCAAAAAACACACACATTTCTTCACACAGGGTCGTGGGGTGAGACAGGGATGCAGCTTAAGCCCCACCGTCTTCAACATATATATTAACGAATTGGCGCAGGCACTAGAAAAGTCTGCAGCACCCGGCCTCACCCTACTAGAATCCGAAGTCAAATGTCTGCTGTTTGCTGATGATCTGGTGCTTCTGTCACCAACCAAGGAGGGCCTACAGCAGCACCTAGATCTTATGCACAGATTCTGTCAGACCTGGGCCCTGACAGTAAATCTCAGTAAGACCAAAATAATGGTGTTCCAAAAAAGGTCCAGTCACCAGGACCACAAATACAAATTCCACCTAGACACTGTTGCCCTAGAGCACACAAAAAACTGTACATACCTTGGCCTAAACATCAGAGCCACAGGTAACTTCCACAAAGCTGTGAGAGATAAGGCAAGAAGGGCATTCTATGCCATCAAAAGGAACATAAATTTCAACATACCAAATAGGATTTGGCTAAAAATACTTGAATCAGTCATAGAGCCCATTGCCCTTTATGGTTGTGAGGTCTGGGGTCCGCTCACCAACCAAGACTTCACAAAATGGGACAAACACCAAATTGAGACTCTGCACGCAGAATTCTGCAAAAAAATCCTCCGTGTACAACGTAGAACACCAAATAATGCATGCAGAGCAGAATTAGGCCGATACCCACTAATTATCAAAATCCAGAAAAGAGTCGTTAAATTCTATAACCACCTAAAAGGAAGCGATTCCCAAACCTTCCATAACAAAGCCATCACCTACAGAGAGATGAACCTGGAGAAGGGTCCCCTAAGCAAGCTGGTCCTGGGGCTCTGTTCACAAACACAAACACACCCTACAGAGCCCCAGGACAGCAGCACAATTAGACCCAACAAAATCATGAGAAAACAAAAAAATAATTACTTGACACATTGGAAAGAATTAACAAAAAAACAGAGCAAACTAGAATGCTATTTGGCCCTACACAGAGAGTACACAGCGGCAGAATACCTGACCACTGTGACTGACCCAAAATTAAGGAAAGCTTTGACTATGTACAGACTCAGTGAGCATAGCCTTGCTATTGAGAAAGGCCGCCGTAGGCAGACATGGCTCTCAAGAGAAGACAGACTATGTGCTCACTGCCCATAAAATGAGGTGGAAACTGAGCTGCACTTCCTAACCTCCTGCCCAATGTAAGACCATATTAGAGAGACATATTTCCCTCAGATTACACAGATTCACAAAGAATTCGAAAACAAGTCCAATTTTGATAAACTCCCATATCTACTGGGTGAAATTCCACAGTGTACCATCACAGCAGCAAAATTTGTGACCTGTTGCCACGAGAAAAGGGCAACCAGTGAAGAACACACACCATTGTAAATACAACCCATATTTATGCTTATTTATTTTATCTTGTGTCCTTTAACCATTTGTACATTGTTAAAACACTGTATATATATAATATGACATTTGTAATGTCTTAATTGTTTTGAAACTTCTGATGTGTAATGTTTACTGTTAATTTGTATTGTTTATTTCACTTTATATAGAGGACAGAGAGAGAGATGGGAAGAGGTAGAGGACAGAGAGAGAGATGGGAAGAGGTAGAGGACAGAGAGAGAGATGGGAAGAGGTAGAGGACAGAGAGAGAGATGGGAAGAGGTAGAGGACAGAGAGAGAGATGGGAAGAGATAGAGGACAGAGAAAGAGATGGGAAGAGGTAGAGGACAGAGAGAGAGATGGGAAAAGGTAGAGGACAGAGAGAGAGATGGGAAGAGGTAGAGGACAGAGAAAGAGAGAGATGGGAAGAGGTAGAGGACAGAGAGAGATGGGAAGAGGTAGAGGACAGAGAGAGAGATGGGAAGAGGTAGAGGACAGAGAGAGAGATGGGAAGAGGTAGAGGACAGAGAGAGAGATGGGAAGAGGTAGAGGACAGAGAGAGAGATGGGAAGAGGTAGAGGACAGAGAGAGATGGGAAGAGGTAGAGGACAGAGAGAGAGATGGGAAAAGGTAGAGGACAGAGAGAGATGGGAAGAGGTAGAGGACAGAGAGAGATGGGAAGAGGTAGAGGACAGAGAGAGAGATGGGAAGAGATAGAGGACAGAGAGAGATGGGAAGAGGTAGAGGACAGAGAAAGAGAAAGATGGGAAGAGGTAGAGGACAGAGAAAGAGAGAGATGGGAAGAGATAGAGGACAGAGAGAGAGATGGGAAGAGGTAGAAGACAGAGAAAGAGAGAGAGAGAGATGGGAAGAGGTAGAGGACAGAGAGAGAGATGGGAAGAGGTAGTGGACAGAGAGAGAGATGGTAAGAGGTAGAGGACAGAGAAAGAGAGAGATGGTAAGAGGTAGAGGACAGAGAAAGAGAGATGGTAAGAGGTAGAGGACAGAGAAAGGAGGAGCGAGAGATGGTAAGAGGTAGAGGACAGAGAAAGAGAGAGATGGTAAGAGGTAGAGGACAGAGAAAGAGAGAGAGGGAGATGGTAAGAGGTAGAGGACAGAGAAAGGGAGAGCGAGAGATGGTAAGAGGTAGAGGACAGAGAAAGAGAGAGAGAGATGGTAAGTGGTAGAGGACAGAGAGAAAGAGAGAGAGGGATGGGAAGAGGTAGAGGACAGAGAGAGAGATGGGAAGAGGTAGAGGACAGAGAAAGAGAGATGGTAAGAGGTAGAGGACAGAGAAAGAGAAATGGTAAGAGGTAGAGGACAGAGAAAGAGAGAGATGGTAAGAGGTAGAGGACAGAGAAAGAGAGAGATGGGAAGAGGTAGATGACAGAGAAAGAGAGAGATGGTAAGAGGTAGAGGACAGAGAAAGAGAGATAGTAGAGGACAGAGAAAGAGAGATGGTAGAGGACAGAGAAAGAGAGAGAGAGATGGTAAGAGATAGAGGACAGAGAAAGAGAGAGAGAGAGATGGTAAGAGGTAGAGGACAGAGAAAGAGAGAGATGGTAAGAGGTAGAGGACAGAGAAAGAGAGAGATGGTAAGAGGTAGAGGACAGAGAAAGAGAGATGGTAAGAGGTAGAGGACAGAGAAAGAGAGATGGTAAGAGGTAGAGGACAGAGAAAGAGAGAGAGAGATGGTAAGAGGTAGAGGACAGAGAAAGAGAGAGAGAGAGATGGTAAGAGGTAGAGGACAGAGAAAGGAGGAGCGAGAGATGGTAAGAGGTAGAGGACAGAGAAAGAGAGAGAGATGGTAAGAGGTAGAGGACAGAGAGAAAGATGGTAAGTGGTAGAGGACAGAGAGAAAGAGAGAGAGGGATGGGAAGAGATAGAGGACAGAGAGAGTTGGGAAGAGGTAGAGGACAGAGAGAGAGAGATGGGAAGATGTAGAGGACAGAGAGAGAGATGGGAAGAGGTAGAGGACAGAGAAAGAGATGGTAAGAGGTAGAGGACAGAGAAAGAGAGAGATGGTAAGAGGTAGAGGACAGAGAAAGAGAGAGAGAGAGATGGTAAGAGGTAGAGGACAGAGAAAGAGAAAGAGAAAGAGAGAGAGAGAGAGAGAGGGATGGGAAGAGGTAGAGGACAGAGAGAGATGGGAAGAGGTAGAGGACAGAGAGAGAGATGGGAAGAGGTAGAGGACAGAGAGAGAGATGGTAAGAGGTAGAGGACAGAGAAAGAGAGAGAGAGAGATGGTAAGAGGTAGAGGACAGAGAAAGAGAAAGAGAGAGGGATGGGAAGAGGTAGAGGACAGAGAGAGATGGGAAGAGGTAGAGGACAGAGAAAGAGAGAGATGGTAAGAGGTAGAGGACAGAGAAAGAGAGAGATGGTAAGAGGTAGAGGACAGAGAAAGAGAGAGATGGGAAGAGGTAGATGACAGAGAAAGAGAGAGATGGTAAGAGGTAGAGGACAGAGAAAGAGAGAGATGGTAAGAGGTAGAGGACAGAGAAAGAGAGATGGTAAGAGGTAGAGGACAGAGAAAGAGAGAGAGAGATGGTAAGAGGTAGAGGACAGAGAAAGAGAGAGAGAGAGATGGTAAGAGGTAGAGGACAGAGAAAGGGAGAGCGAGAGATGGTAAGAGGTAGAGGACAGAGAAAGAGAGAGAGATGGTAAGAGGTAGAGGACAGAGAAAGAGAGAGAGAGATGGTAAGTGGTAGAGGACAGAGAGAAAGAGAGAGATGGTAAGAGGTAGAGGACAGAGAGAAAGAGAGAGAGGGATGGGAAGACATAGAGGACAGAGAGAGATGGGAAGAGGTAGAGGACAGAGAGAGAGATGGGAAGAGGTAGAGGACAGAGAAAGAG
Organism: Oncorhynchus nerka; assembly: GCF_034236695.1. NCBI lineage: Eukaryota > Metazoa > Chordata > Actinopteri > Salmoniformes > Salmonidae > Oncorhynchus > Oncorhynchus nerka. The sequence goes on along the minus strand of NC_088419.1, from coordinate 88,724,707 downwards.
AGAGAGAGAGATGGTAAGAGGTAGAGGACAGAGAAAGAGAGAGAGAGAGATGGTAAGAGGTAGAGGACAGAGAAAGAGAAAGAGAAAGAGAGAGGGATGGGAAGAGGTAGAGGACAGAGAGAGATGGGAAGAGGTAGAGGACAGAGAGAGAGATGGGAAGAGGTAGAGGACAGAGAGAGAGATGGGAAGAGGTAGAGGACAGAGAGAGAGAGAGAGAGAGAGAGATGGGAAGAGGTA